>NW_026906212.1:165000-200000 GCF_033807715.1 Cololabis saira
GTACCATAAACACCCAGACGCTCCTAGCACCATGGACAGCACTCTGTCAGATGCTCAAGCGCATATTGTTTTTTACTCATGTTCTGGATTCAGGAACACAATAAAAACACAATAAAAGCTGAACAGGGTTCCATGGTGTAATGGTTAGCACTCTGGACTTTGACCCCAGGAGCTTCCACCACCAGACACCACTAGCTCCACCACCAGACGACAGCAGCATCACCACCACACCTCAGGAGCTTCCACCACCAGACACCACTAGCTCCACCACCAGACGACAGCAGCATCACCACCACACCGCAGGAGCTTCCACCACCAGACACCACTAGCTCCTCCACCAGACCCCAACAGCATCACCACCAGACCCCAGGAGCTTCCACCACCAGACCCCAGGAATTTCCATCACCAGACCCAAGGAGCTTCCATCACCTGACCCCAGGAGCTTCCATCACCAGACCCCAGGAGCTTCCACCACCAGACCCCACTAGCTGCACCACCAGACCCCAGCAGCATCACCACCACACCTCAGGAGCTTCCACCACCAGACCCCAACAACAACTCAACAACCTCAACAACCTCAACAACCCGGCTCACCTGGAGCCACCCAGAGACCCGGCTCACCGTCCGAACCAGGGGACCCGCTTTTAAGTCCCTACCCCCCTCCCCCCCACTGTGTGGCGGAGTCACATCCTGGTTATACAGCAGAGTGGCGCAGCGGAAGCGTGCTGGGCCCATAACCCAGAGGTCGATGGATCGAAACCATCCTCTGCTACTTAAGAGATCCTCTCATACATGAGATGTGAGAGATTAACTGAAATCTATCCAGAGCTTTTTGGAAACAAGAAAGTGGATGTATGATCTATGAACTATGAACATACTGGCTGTTGATGCTGACTGTTGATGAAAATGCTGTTGATGAAAATGCATTTAATCAAAATGAGGATGAAAATATGTCTCAACCTAATAAAGTAAAACCAACCATTTTAAAATAAAGTAAAACCAACCATTTTAAAATAAAGACTCTAAATTGTCTATTTCTGAAGATTCACACACACACACACACACATACACACAGCTGACAGGTTGTTGTGGCCGAGTGGTTAAGGTGATGGACTAGAAATCCATTGGGGATTCCCCGCGCAGGTTCGAATCCTGCCAACAACGAGTAATGTTTGAATGTGCAAGACGACTGCCTAATTTGCAGTTATTAATCATATCCAGTACTGTCTTTCAAAAGTAATCAGTTGGCTTCCCTTGTGGTAAATTTTGTATTTTCTACCCAGCATGGTAATACCGATGGATGATTTTTAATTTTACCGCACCAGGACAACTTATATGAAATCACACATTTATTTCTAACATGAATGATTTGAAGATAGGATTTTTTTTTCGTTACGCCCGCCATTTTCAAAGCATGCAAGTTTTCGTAGTGTAGTGGTTATCACGTTCGCCTAACACGCGAAAGGTCCCCTGTTCGAAACTGGGCGGAAACATGTATTACTGCAATAATATTATTTGGACTTGGAAAACCCCTCTAATCCTCTTCTTGGTGCTCGGCACAGGAAGGTCGACCATCTCTTTCTCGCATTGGGTCTTATGCAGAAATGAATTTCGTTGCAGTTCCACAACTGATTAAAAGCCAGTCATTCCCCATTTACCTAATCTTTCAAATGTCCAACTTTACAGGAAAAAAAGAAACATATTACAGAGATTTTTTACAGGATCTTTTCGTCATGCCCGCCTTTTTCAAAACATGTAAGTCACTAGCTCCACCACCAAACCCCAGCAGCATTAACACCAGACCCCACTAGCTCCACCACCAGACCCCAGGAGCTTCCAACACCAGACCCCACTAGCTCCACCACCATACCCCAGCAGCATCACCACCAGACCCCAGGAGCTTCCACCACCAGACCTCAGGAGCTTCCACCACCAGACCCCAGGAGCTTCCACCAGACCCCAGCAGCATCACCACCAGACCCCACTAGCTCCACCACCAGACCCCAGCAGCATTACCACCAGACCCCATCCACCACCAGACCCTACTAGCTCCACCACCAGACCCCAGCAGCATTACCACCAGACCCCATCCACCACAAGACCCCACTAGCTCCACCACCAGACCCCAGCAGCATCACCACCAGACACCATCCACCACCAGACCCTACTAGCTCCACCACCAGACCCCAGGAGCTTCCAACACCAGACCCCACTAGCTCCACCACCGGACCCCAGCAGCATCAGCACCAGACCCCAGGAGCTTCCACCACCAGACCCCAGGAGCTTCCACCACCAGACCCCAGGAGCTTCCACCACCAGACCCCAGGAGCTTCCACCACCAGACCTCAGGAGCTTCCACCACCAGACCCCAGGAGCTTCCACCACCAGACCCCAGCAGCATCAGCACCAGACCCCAGCAGCATCACCACCAGAACCCAGGAGCTTCCACCACCACACCCCAGGAGCTTCCATCACCAGACCCCAGGAGCTTCCACCACCAGACCCCTCTAGCTGCACCACCAGACCCCAGCAGCATCACCACCACACCTCAGGAGCTTCCACCACCAAACCCTAACAACAACTCAACAACCTCAAAAACCCGGCTCACCTGGAGCCACCCAAAGACCCGGCTCACCGTCCGAACCCGGGGACCCGCTTTTAAGCCCCCCACCGACCGGCCACTGGAGTGAAAGAGCCAGCCCTTGGGCCTGGAGGACCAGGGCCCTGGTACCATAAACACCCAGACGCTCCTAGCACCATGGACAGCACTCTGTCAGATGCTCAAGTGCATATTGTTTTTTACTCATGTTCTGGTTTCAGGACCACAATAAAAACACAATAAAAGCTGAACAGGGTTCCATGGTGTAATGGTTAGCACTCTGGACTTTGACCCCAGGAGCTTCCACCACCAGACACCACTAGCTCCACCACCAGACGACAGCAGCATCACCACCACACCTCAGGAGCTTCCACCACCAGACACCACTAGCTCCACCACCAGACCCCAGCAGCATCACCACCAGACCCCAGCAGCATCACCACCAGACCCCAGGAGCTTCCACCACCAGACCCCAGGAATTTCCATCACCAGACCCAAGGAGCTTCCATCACCTGACCCCAGGAGCTTCCATCACCAGACCCCAGGAGCTTCCACCACCAGACCCCACTAGCTGCACCATCAGACCCCAGCAGCATCACCACCACACCTCAGGAGCTTCCCCCACCAGACCCTGACAACAACTCAACAACCTCAACAACCCGGCTCACCTGGAGCCACCCAGAGACCCGGCTCACCGTCCGAACCAGGGGACCCGCTTTTAAGTCCCCTCCCCCCCTCCCCCCCACTGTGTGGCGGAGTCACATCCTGGTTATACAGCAGAGTGGCGCAGCGGAAGCGTGCTGGGCCCATAACCCAGAGGTCGATGGATCGAAACCATCCTCTGCTACTTAAGAGATCCTCTCATACATGAGATGTGAGAGATTAACTGAAATCTATCCAGAGCTTTTTGGAAACAAGAAAGTGGATGTATGATCTATGAACATACTGCACTGACTGTTGATGAAAATGCATTTAATCAAAATGAGGATGAAAATATGTCTCAACCTAATAAAATAAAACCAACCATTTTAAAATGAAGTAAAACCAACCATTTTAAAATAAAGACTCTAAATTGTCTATTTCTGAAGATTCACACACACACACACACACACACACACACACACACACACACACACACACACACACACACACACACACACACACACACACACACACACACACACACACACACACACACACACACACATACACACAGCTGACAGGTTGTTGTGGCCGAGTGGTTAAGGCGATGGACTAGAAATCCATTGGGGATTCCCCGCGCAGGTTGGAATCCTGCCAACAATGAGTAATGTTTGAATGTGCAAGACGACTGCCTAATTTGCAGTTATTAATCATATCCAGTACTGTCTTTCAAAAGTAATCAGTTGGCTTCCCTTGTGGTACATTTTGTATTTTCTACCCAGCATGGTAATACCGATGGATGATTTTTAATTTTACCGCACCAGGACAACTTATATGAAATCACACATTTATTTCTAACATGAATGATTTGAAGATAGGATTTTTTTTTTCGTTACGCCCGCCATTTTCAAAGCATGCAAGTTTCCGTAGTGTAGTGGTTATCACGTTCGCCTAACACGCGAAAGGTCCCCTGTTCGAAACTGGGCGGAAACATGTATTACTGCAATAATATTATTTGGACTTGGAAAACCCCTCTAATCCTCTTCTTGGTGCTCGGCACAGGAAGGTCGACCATCTCTTTTGTCGCATTGGGTCTTATGCAGAAATGAATTTCGTTGCAGTTCCACAACTGATTAAAAGCCAGTCATTCCTCATTTACCTAATCTTTCAAATGTCCAACTTTACAGGAAAAAAAGAAACATATTACAGAGATTTTTTACAGGATCTTTTCGTCATGCCCGCCTTTTTCAAAACATGTAAGTCACTAGCTCCACCACCAAACCCCAGCAGCATTAACACCAGACCCCACTAGCTCCACCACCAGACCCCAGGAGCTTCCAACACCAGACCCCACTAGCTCCACCACCATACCCCAGCAGCATCACCACCAGACCCCAGGAGCTTCCACCACCAGACCCCAGGAGCTTCCACCACCAGACCTCAGGAGCTTCCACCAGACCCCAGCAGCATCACCACCAGACCCCACTAGCTCCACCACCAGACCCCAGCAGCATTACCACCAGACCCCATCCACCACCAGACCCTACTAGCTCCACCACCAGACCCCAGCAGCATTACCACCAGACCCCATCCACCACAAGACCCCACTAGCTCCACCACCAGACCCCAGCAGCATCACCACCAGACCCCATCCACCACCAGACCCTACTAGCTCCACCACCAGACCCCAGGAGCTTCCAACACCAGACCCCACTAGCTCCACCACCGGACCCCAGCAGCATCAGCACCAGACCCCACTAGCTCCACCACCGGACCCCAGCAGCATCAGCACCAGACCCCAGGAGCTTCCACCACCAGACCCCAGGAGCTTCCACCACCAGACCCCAGGAGCTTCCACCACCAGACCTCAGGAGCTTCCACCACCAGACCCCAGGAGCTTCCACCACCAGACCCCAGCAGCATCAGCACCAGACCCCAGCAGCATCACCACCAGAACCCAGGAGCTTCCACCACCACACCCCAGGAGCTTCCATCACCAGACCCCAGGAGCTTCCACCACCAGACCCCTCTAGCTGCACCACCAGACCCCAGCAGCATCACCACCACACCTCAGGAGCTTCCACCACCAAACCCTAACAACAACTCAACAACCTCAAAAACCCGGCTCACCTGGAGCCACCCAAAGACCCGGCTCACCGTCCGAACCCGGGGACCCGCTTTTAAGCCCCCCACCGACCGGCCACTGGAGTGAAAGAGCCAGCCCTTGGGCCTGGAGGACCAGGGCCCTGGTACCATAAACACCCAGACGCTCCTAGCACCATGGACAGCACTCTGTCAGATGCTCAAGCGCATATTGTTTTTTACTCATGTTCTGGTTTCAGGACCACAATAAAAACACAATAAAAGCTGAACAGGGTTCCATGGTGTAATGGTTAGCACTCTGGACTTTGACCCCAGGAGCTTCCACCACCAGACACCTCTAGCTCCACCACCAGACGACAGCAGCATCACCACCACACCGCAGGAGCTTCCACCACCAGACACCACTAGCTCCTCCACCAGACCCCAGCAGCATCACCACCAGACCCCAGGAGCTTCCACCACCAGACCCCAGGAATTTCCATCACCAGACCCAAGGAGCTTCCATCACCTGACCCCAGGAGCTTCCATCACCAGACCCCAGGAGCTTCCACCACCAGACCCCACTAGCTGCACCACCAGACCCCAGCAGCATCACCACCACACCTCAGGAGCTTCCACCACCAGACCCCAACAACAACTCAACAACCTCAACAACCTCAACAACCCGGCTCACCTGGAGCCACCCAGAGACCCGGCTCACCGTCCGAACCAGGGGACCCGCTTTTAAGTCCCTACCCCCCTCCCCCCCACTGTGTGGCGGAGTCACATCCTGGTTATACAGCAGAGTGGCGCAGCGGAAGCGTGCTGGGCCCATAACCCAGAGGTCGATGGATCGAAACCATCCTCTGCTACTTAAGAGATCCTCTCATACATGAGATGTGAGAGATTAACTGAAATCTATCCAGAGCTTTTTGGAAACAAGAAAGTGGATGTATGATCTATGAACATACTGCACTGACTGTTGATGAAAATGCATTTAATCAAAATGAGGATGAAAATATGTCTCAACCTAATAAAGTAAAACCAACCATTTTAAAATAAAGTAAAACCAACCATTTTAAAATAAAGACTCTAAATTGTCTATTTCTGAAGATTCACACACACACACACACACACACACACACACACACACACACACATACACACAGCTGACAGGTTTTTGTGGCCGAGTGGTTAAGGCGATGGACTAGAAATCCATTGGGGATTCCCCGCGCAGGTTCGAATCCTGCCAACAACGAGTAATGTTTGAATGTGCAAGACGACTGCCTAATTTGCAGTTATTAATCATATCCAGTACTGTCTTTCAAAAGTAATCAGTTGGCTTCCCTTGTGGTACATTTTGTATTTTCTACCCAGCATGGTAATACCGATGGATGATTTTTAATTTTACCGCACCAGGACAACTTATATGAAATCACACATTTATTTCTAACATGAATGATTTGAAGATAGGATTTTTTTTTCGTTACGCCCGCCATTTTCAAAGCATGCAAGTTTCCGTAGTGTAGTGGTTATCACGTTCGCCTAACACGCGAAAGGTCCCCTGTTCGAAACTGGGCGGAAACATGTATTACTGCAATAATATTATTTGGACTTGGAAAACCCCTCTAATCCTCTTCTTGGTGCTCGGCACAGGAAGGTCGACCATCTCTTTCTCGCATTGGGTCTTATGCAGAAATGAATTTCGTTGCAGTTCCACAACTGATTAAAAGCCAGTCATTCCTCATTTACCTAATCTTTCAAATGTCCAACTTTACAGGAAAAAAAGAAACATATTACAGAGATTTTTTACAGGATCTTTTCGTCATGCCCGCCTTTTTCAAAACATGTAAGTCACTAGCTCCACCACCATACCCCAGCAGCATCACCACCAGACCCCAGGAGCTTCCACCACCAGACCCCAGGAGCTTCCACCACCAGACCTCAGGAGCTTCCACCACCAGACCCCAGGAGCTTCCACCAGACCCCAGCAGCATCACCACCAGACCCCACTAGCTCCACCACCAGACCCCAGCAGCATTACCACCAGACCCCATCCACCACCAGACCCTACTAGCTCCACCACCAGACCCCAGCAGCATTACCACCAGACCCCATCCACCACAAGACCCCACTAGCTCCACCACCAGACCCCAGCAGCATCACCACCAGACCCCATCCACCACCAGACCCTACTAGCTCCACCACCAGACCCCAGGAGCTTCCAACACCAGACCCCACTAGCTCCACCACCGGACCCCAGCAGCATCAGCACCAGACCCCAGGAGCTTCCACCACCAGACCCCAGGAGCTTCCACCACCAGACCCCAGGAGCTTCCACCACCAGACCCCAGGAGCTTCCACCACCAGACCCCAGCAGCATCAGCACCAGACCCCAGCAGCATCACCACCAGAACCCAGGAGATTCCACCACCACACCCCAGGAGCTTCCATCACCAGACCCCAGGAGCTTCCACCACCAGACCCCTCTAGCTGCACCACCAGACCCCAGCAGCATCACCACCACACCTCAGGAGCTTCCACCACCAAACCCTAACAACAACTCAACAACCTCAAAAACCCGGCTCACCTGGAGCCACCCAAAGACCCGGCTCACCGTCCGAACCCGGGGACCCGCTTTTAAGCCCCCCACCGACCGGCCACTGGAGTGAAAGAGCCAGCCCTTGGGCCTGGAGGACCAGGGCCCTGGTACCATAAACACCCAGACGCTCCTAGCACCATGGACAGCACTCTGTCAGATGCTCAAGCGCATATTGTTTTTTACTCATGTTCTGGTTTCAGGACCACAATAAAAACACAATAAAAGCTGAACAGGGTTCCATGGTGTAATGGTTAGCACTCTGGACTTTGACCCCAGGAGCTTCCACCACCAGACACCACTAGCTCCACCACCAGACGACAGCAGCATCACCACCACACCTCAGGAGCTTCCACCACCAGACACCACTAGCTCCACCACCAGACGACAGCAGCATCACCACCACACCGCAGGAGCTTCCACCACCAGACACCACTAGCTCCTCCACCAGACCCCAACAGCATCACCACCAGACCCCAGGAGCTTCCACCACCAGACCCCAGGAATTTCCATCACCAGACCCAAGGAGCTTCCATCACCTGACCCCAGGAGCTTCCATCACCAGACCCCAGGAGCTTCCACCACCAGACCCCACTAGCTGCACCACCAGACCCCAGCAGCATCACCACCACACCTCAGGAGCTTCCACCACCAGACCCCAACAACAACTCAACAACCTCAACAACCTCAACAACCCGGCTCACCTGGAGCCACCCAGAGACCCGGCTCACCGTCCGAACCAGGGGACCCGCTTTTAAGTCCCTACCCCCCTCTCCCCCACTGTGTGGCGGAGTCACATCCTGGTTATACAGCAGAGTGGCGCAGCGGAAGCGTGCTGGGCCCATAACCCAGAGGTCGATGGATCGAAACCATCCTCTGCTACTTAAGAGATCCTCTCATACATGAGATGTGAGAGATTAACTGAAATCTATCCAGAGCTTTTTGGAAACAAGAAAGTGGATGTATGATCTATGAACTATGAACATACTGGCTGTTGATGCTGACTGTTGATGAAAATGCTGTTGATGAAAATGCATTTAATCAAAATGAGGATGAAAATATGTCTCAACCTAATAAAGTAAAACCAACCATTTTAAAATAAAGTAAAACCAACCATTTTAAAATAAAGACTCTAAATTGTCTATTTCTGAAGATTCACACACACACACACACACATACACACAGCTGACAGGTTGTTGTGGCCGAGTGGTTAAGGTGATGGACTAGAAATCCATTGGGGATTCCCCGCGCAGGTTCGAATCCTGCCAACAACGAGTAATGTTTGAATGTGCAAGACGACTGCCTAATTTGCAGTTATTAATCATATCCAGTACTGTCTTTCAAAAGTAATCAGTTGGCTTCCCTTGTGGTAAATTTTGTATTTTCTACCCAGCATGGTAATACCGATGGATGATTTTTAATTTTACCGCACCAGGACAACTTATATGAAATCACACATTTATTTCTAACATGAATGATTTGAAGATAGGATTTTTTTTTCGTTACGCCCGCCATTTTCAAAGCATGCAAGTTTTCGTAGTGTAGTGGTTATCACGTTCGCCTAACACGCGAAAGGTCCCCTGTTCGAAACTGGGCGGAAACATGTATTACTGCAATAATATTATTTGGACTTGGAAAACCCCTCTAATCCTCTTCTTGGTGCTCGGCACAGGAAGGTCGACCATCTCTTTCTCGCATTGGGTCTTATGCAGAAATGAATTTCGTTGCAGTTCCACAACTGATTAAAAGCCAGTCATTCCCCATTTACCTAATCTTTCAAATGTCCAACTTTACAGGAAAAAAAGAAACATATTACAGAGATTTTTTACAGGATCTTTTCGTCATGCCCGCCTTTTTCAAAACATGTAAGTCACTAGCTCCACCACCAAACCCCAGCAGCATTAACACCAGACCCCACTAGCTCCACCACCAGACCCCAGGAGCTTCCAACACCAGACCCCACTAGCTCCACCACCATACCCCAGCAGCATCACCACCAGACCCCAGGAGCTTCCACCACCAGACCTCAGGAGCTTCCACCACCAGACCCCAGGAGCTTCCACCAGACCCCAGCAGCATCACCACCAGACCCCACTAGCTCCACCACCAGACCCCAGCAGCATTACCACCAGACCCCATCCACCACCAGACCCTACTAGCTCCACCACCAGACCCCAGCAGCATTACCACCAGACCCCATCCACCACAAGACCCCACTAGCTCCACCACCAGACCCCAGCAGCATCACCACCAGACACCATCCACCACCAGACCCTACTAGCTCCACCACCAGACCCCAGGAGCTTCCAACACCAGACCCCACTAGCTCCACCACCGGACCCCAGCAGCATCAGCACCAGACCCCAGGAGCTTCCACCACCAGACCCCAGGAGCTTCCACCACCAGACCCCAGGAGCTTCCACCACCAGACCCCAGGAGCTTCCACCACCAGACCTCAGGAGCTTCCACCACCAGACCCCAGGAGCTTCCACCACCAGACCCCAGCAGCATCAGCACCAGACCCCAGCAGCATCACCACCAGAACCCAGGAGCTTCCACCACCACACCCCAGGAGCTTCCATCACCAGACCCCAGGAGCTTCCACCACCAGACCCCTCTAGCTGCACCACCAGACCCCAGCAGCATCACCACCACACCTCAGGAGCTTCCACCACCAAACCCTAACAACAACTCAACAACCTCAAAAACCCGGCTCACCTGGAGCCACCCAAAGACCCGGCTCACCGTCCGAACCCGGGGACCCGCTTTTAAGCCCCCCACCGACCGGCCACTGGAGTGAAAGAGCCAGCCCTTGGGCCTGGAGGACCAGGGCCCTGGTACCATAAACACCCAGACGCTCCTAGCACCATGGACAGCACTCTGTCAGATGCTCAAGCGCATAATGTTTTTTACTCATGTTCTGGTTTCAGGACCACAATAAAAACACAATAAAAGCTGAACAGGGTTCCATGGTGTAATGGTTAGCACTCTGGACTTTGACCCCAGGAGCTTCCACCACCAGACACCTCTAGCTCCACCACCAGACGACAGCAGCATCACCACCACACCGCAGGAGCTTCCACCACCAGACACCACTAGCTCCTCCACAAGACCCCAGCAGCATCACCACCAGACCCCAGGAGCTTCCACCACCAGACCCCAGGAATTTCCATCACCAGACCCAAGGAGCTTCCATCACCTGACCCCAGGAGCTTCCATCACCAGACCCCAGGAGCTTCCACCACCAGACCCCACTAGCTGCACCACCAGACCCCAGCAGCATCACCACCACACCTCAGGAGCTTCCACCACCAGACCCCAACAACAACTCAACAACCTCAACAACCTCAACAACCCGGCTCACCTGGAGCCACCCAGAGACCCGGCTCACCGTCCGAACCAGGGGACCCGCTTTTAAGTCCCTACCCCCCTCTCCCCCACTGTGTGGCGGAGTCACATCCTGGTTATACAGCAGAGTGGCGCAGCGGAAGCGTGCTGGGCCCATAACCCAGAGGTCGATGGATCGAAACCATCCTCTGCTACTTAAGAGATCCTCTCATACATGAGATGTGAGAGATTAACTGAAATCTATCCAGAGCTTTTTGGAAACAAGAAAGTGGATGTATGATCTATGAACTATGAACATACTGGCTGTTGATGCTGACTGTTGATGAAAATGCTGTTGATGAAAATGCATTTAATCAAAATGAGGATGAAAATATGTCTCAACCTAATAAAGTAAAACCAACCATTTTAAAATAAAGTAAAACCAACCATTTTAAAATAAAGACTCTAAATTGTCTATTTCTGAAGATTCACACACACACACACACACATACACACAGCTGACAGGTTGTTGTGGCCGAGTGGTTAAGGTGATGGACTAGAAATCCATTGGGGATTCCCCGCGCAGGTTCGAATCCTGCCAACAACGAGTAATGTTTGAATGTGCAAGACGACTGCCTAATTTGCAGTTATTAATCATATCCAGTACTGTCTTTCAAAAGTAATCAGTTGGCTTCCCTTGTGGTAAATTTTGTATTTTCTACCCAGCATGGTAATACCGATGGATGATTTTTAATTTTACCGCACCAGGACAACTTATATGAAATCACACATTTATTTCTAACATGAATGATTTGAAGATAGGATTTTTTTTTCGTTACGCCCGCCATTTTCAAAGCATTCAAGTTTTCGTAGTGTAGTGGTTACCACGTTCGCCTAACACGCGAAAGGTCCCCTGTTCGAAACTGGGCGGAAACATGTATTACTGCAATAATATTATTTGGACTTGGAAAACCCCTCTAATCCTCTTCTTGGTGCTCGGCACAGGAAGGTCGACCATCTCTTTCTCGCATTGGGTCTTATGCAGAAATGAATTTCGTTGCAGTTCCACAACTGATTAAAAGCCAGTCATTCCCCATTTACCTAATCTTTCAAATGTCCAACTTTACAGGAAAAAAAGAAACATATTACAGAGATTTTTTACAGGATCTTTTCGTCATGCCCGCCTTTTTCAAAACATGTAAGTCACTAGCTCCACCACCAAACCCCAGCAGCATTAACACCAGACCCCACTAGCTCCACCACCAGACCCCAGGAGCTTCCAACACCAGACCCCACTAGCTCCACCACCATACCCCAGCAGCATCACCACCAGACCCCAGGAGCTTCCACCACCAGACCTCAGGAGCTTCCACCACCAGACCCCAGGAGCTTCCACCAGACCCCAGCAGCATCACCACCAGACCCCACTAGCTCCACCACCAGACCCCAGCAGCATTACCACCAGACCCCATCCACCACCAGACCCTACTAGCTCCACCACCAGACCCCAGCAGCATTACCACCAGACCCCATCCACCACAAGACCCCACTAGCTCCACCACCAGACCCCAGCAGCATCACCACCAGACACCATCCACCACCAGACCCTACTAGCTCCACCACCAGACCCCAGGAGCTTCCAACACCAGACCCCACTAGCTCCACCACCGGACCCCAGCAGCATCAGCACCAGACCCCAGGAGCTTCCACCACCAGACCCCAGGAGCTTCCACCACCAGACCCCAGGAGCTTCCACCACCAGACCCCAGGAGCTTCCACCACCAGACCTCAGGAGCTTCCACCACCAGACCCCAGGAGCTTCCACCACCAGACCCCAGCAGCATCAGCACCAGACCCCAGCAGCATCACCACCAGAACCCAGGAGCTTCCACCACCACACCCCAGGAGCTTCCATCACCAGACCCCAGGAACTTCCACCACCAGACCCCTCTAGCTGCACCACCAGACCCCAGCAGCATCACCACCACACCTCAGGAGCTTCCACCACCAAACCCTAACAACAACTCAACAACCTCAAAAACCCGGCTCACCTGGAGCCACCCAAAGACCCGGCTCACCGTCCGAACCCGGGGACCCGCTTTTAAGCCCCCCACCGACCGGCCACTGGAGTGAAAGAGCCAGCCCTTGGGCCTGGAGGACCAGGGCCCTGGTACCATAAACACCCAGACGCTCCTAGCACCATGGACAGCACTCTGTCAGATGCTCAAGCGCATATTGTTTTTTACTCATGTTCTGGTTTCAGGACCACAATAAAAACACAATAAAAGCTGAACAGGGTTCCATGGTGTAATGGTTAGCACTCTGGACTTTGACCCCAGGAGCTTCCACCACCAGACACCACTAGCTCCACCACCAGACGACAGCAGCATCACCACCACACCTCAGGAGCTTCCACCACCAGACACCACTAGCTCCACCACCAGACCCCAGCAGCATCACCACCAGACCCCAGCAGCATCACCACCAGACCCCAGGAGCTTCCACCACCAGACCCCAGGAATTTCCATCACCAGACCCAAGGAGCTTCCATCACCTGACCCCAGGAGCTTCCATCACCAGACCCCAGGAGCTTCCACCACCAGACCCCACTAGCTGCACCACCAGACCCCAGCAGCATCACCACCACACCTCAGGAGCTTCCACCACCAGACCCCAACAACAACTCAACAACCTCAACAACCCGGCTCACCTGGAGCCACCCAGAGACCCGGCTCACCGTCCGAACCAGGGGACCCGCTTTTAAGTCCCCTACCCCCCTCCCCCCCACTGTGTGGCGGAGTCACATCCTGGTTATACAGCAGAGTGGCGCAGCGGAAGCGTGCTGGGCCCATAACCCAGAGGTCGATGGATCGAAACCATCCTCTGCTACTTAAGAGATCCTCTCATACATGAGATGTGAGAGATTAACTGAAATCTATCCAGAGCTTTTTGGAAACAAGAAAGTGGATGTATGATCTATGAACATACTGCACTGACTGTTGATGAAAATGCATTTAATCAAAATGAGGATGAAAATATGTCTCAACCTAATAAAGTAAAACCAACCATTTTAAAATAAAGTAAAACCAACCATTTTAAAATAAAGACTCTAAATTGTCTATTTCTGAAGATTCACACACACACACACACACACACACACACACACACACACACACACATACACACAGCTGACAGGTTTTTGTGGCCGAGTGGTTAAGGCGATGGACTAGAAATCCATTGGGGATTCCCCGCGCAGGTTCGAATCCTGCCAACAACGAGTAATGTTTGAATGTGCAAGACGACTGCCTAATTTGCAGTTATTAATCATATCCAGTACTGTCTTTCAAAAGTAATCAGTTGGCTTCCCTTGTGGTACATTTTGTATTTTCTACCCAGCATGGTAATACCGATGGATGATTTTTAATTTTACCGCACCAGGACAACTTATATGAAATCACACATTTATTTCTAACATGAATGATTTGAAGATAGGATTTTTTTTTCGTTACGCCCGCCATTTTCAAAGCATGCAAGTTTCCGTAGTGTAGTGGTTATCACGTTCGCCTAACACGCGAAAGGTCCCCTGTTCGAAACTGGGCGGAAACATGTATTACTGCAATAATATTATTTGGACTTGGAAAACCCCTCTAATCCTCTTCTTGGTGCTCGGCACAGGAAGGTCGACCATCTCTTTCTCGCATTGGGTCTTATGCAGAAATGAATTTCGTTGCAGTTCCACAACTGATTAAAAGCCAGTCATTCCTCATTTACCTAATCTTTCAAATGTCCAACTTTACAGGAAAAAAAGAAACATATTACAGAGATTTTTTACAGGATCTTTTCGTCATGCCCGCCTTTTTCAAAACATGTAAGTCACTAGCTCCACCACCATACCCCAGCAGCATCACCACCAGACCCCAGGAGCTTCCACCACCAGACCCCAGGAGCTTCCACCACCAGACCTCAGGAGCTTCCACCACCAGACCCCAGGAGCTTCCACCAGACCCCAGCAGCATCACCACCAGACCCCACTAGCTCCACCACCAGACCCCAGCAGCATTACCACCAGACCCCATCCACCACAAGACCCCACTAGCTCCACCACCAGACCCCAGCAGCATCACCACCAGACCCCATCCACCACCAGACCCTACTAGCTCCACCACCAGACCCCAGGAGCTTCCAACACCAGACCCCACTAGCTCCACCACCGGACCCCAGCAGCATCAGCACCAGACCCCAGGAGCTTCCACCACCAGACCCCAGGAGCTTCCACCACCAGACCCCAGGAGCTTCCACCACCAGACCCCAGGAGCTTCCACCACCAGACCCCAGCAGCATCAGCACCAGACCCCAGCAGCATCACCACCAGAACCCAGGAGATTCCACCACCACACCCCAGGAGCTTCCATCACCAGACCCCAGGAGCTTCCACCACCAGACCCCTCTAGCTGCACCACCAGACCCCAGCAGCATCACCACCACACCTCAGGAGCTTCCACCACCAAACCCTAACAACAACTCAACAACCTCAAAAACCCGGCTCACCTGGAGCCACCCAAAGACCCGGCTCACCGTCCGAACCCGGGGACCCGCTTTTAAGCCCCCCACCGACCGGCCACTGGAGTGAAAGAGCCAGCCCTTGGGCCTGGAGGACCAGGGCCCTGGTACCATAAACACCCAGACGCTCCTAGCACCATGGACAGCACTCTGTCAGATGCTCAAGCGCATATTGTTTTTTACTCATGTTCTGGTTTCAGGACCACAATAAAAACACAATAAAAGCTGAACAGGGTTCCATGGTGTAATGGTTAGCACTCTGGACTTTGACCCCAGGAGCTTCCACCACCAGACACCACTAGCTCCACCACCAGACGACAGCAGCATCACCACCACACCTCAGGAGCTTCCACCACCAGACACCACTAGCTCCACCACCAGACCCCAGCAGCATCACCACCAGACCCCAGCAGCATCACCACCAGACCCCAGGAGCTTCCACCACCAGACCCCAGGAATTTCCATCACCAGACCCAAGGAGCTTCCATCACCTGACCCCAGGAGCTTCCATCACCAGACCCCAGGAGCTTCCACCACCAGACCCCACTAGCTGCACCACCAGACCCCAGCAGCATCACCACCACACCTCAGGAGCTTCCACCACCAGACCCCAACAACAACTCAACAACCTCAACAACCCGGCTCACCTGGAGCCACCCAGAGACCCGGCTCACCGTCCGAACCAGGGGACCCGCTCTTAAGTCCCCTACCCCCCTCCCCCCCACTGTGTGGCGGAGTCACATCCTGGTTATACAGCAGAGTGGCGCAGCGGAAGCATGCTGGGCCCATAACCCAGAGGTCGATGGATCGAAACCATCCTCTGCTACTTAAGAGTTCCTCTCATACATGAGATGTGAGAGATTAACTGAAATCTATCCAGAGCTTTTTGGAAACAAGAAAGTGGATGTATGAACTATGAACATACTGGCTGTTGATGCTGACTGTTGATGCTGACTGTTGATGAAAATGCTGTTGATGAAAATGCATTTAATCAAAATGAGGATGAAAATATGTCTCAACCTAATAAAGTAAAACCAACCATTTTAAAATAAAGTAAAACCAACCATTTTAAAATAAAGACTCTAAATTGTCTATTTCTGAAGATTCACACACACACACACACACACACATACACACAGCTGACAGGTTGTTGTGGCCGAGTGGTTAAGGCGATGGACTAGAAATCCATTGGGGATTCCCCGCGCAGGTTCGAATCCTGCCAACAACGAGTAATGTTTGAATGTGCAAGACAACTGCCTAATTTGCAGTTATTAATCATATCCAGTACTGTCTTTCAAAAGTAATCAGTTGGCTTCCCTTGTGGTACATTTTGTATTTTCTACCCAGCATGGTAATACCGATGGATGATTTTTAATTTTACCGCACCAGGACAACTTATATGAAATCACACATTTATTTCTAACATGAATGATTTGAAGATAGGATTTTTTTTTCGTTACGCCCGCCATTTTCAAAGCATGCAAGTTTTCGTAGTGTAGTGGTTATCACGTTCGCCTAACACGCGAAAGGTCCCCTGTTCGAAACTGGGCGGAAACATGTATTACTGCAATAATATTATTTGGACTTGGAAAACCCCTCTAATCCTCTTCTTGGTGCTCGGCACAGGAAGGTCGACCATCTCTTTCTCGCATTGGGTCTTATGCAGAAATGAATTTCGTTGCAGTTCCACAACTGATTAAAAGCCAGTCATTCCCCATTTACCTAATCTTTCAAATGTCCAACTTTACAGGAAAAAAAGAAACATATTACAGAGATTTTTTACAGGATCTTTTCGTCATGCCCGCCTTTTTCAAAACATGTAAGTCACTAGCTCCACCACCAAACCCCAGCAGCATTAACACCAGACCCCACTAGCTCCACCACCAGACCCCAGGAGCTTCCAACACCAGACCCCACTAGCTCCACCACCATACCCCAGCAGCATCACCACCAGACCCCAGGAGCTTCCACCACCAGACCCCAGGAGCTTCCACCACCAGACCTCAGGAACTTCCACCAGACCCCAGCAGCATCACCACCAGACCCCACTAGCTCCACCACCAGACCCCAGCAGCATTACCACCAGACCCCATCCACCACCAGACCCTACTAGCTCCACCACCAGACCCCAGCAGCATTACCACCAGACCCCATCCACCACAAGACCCCACTAGCTCCACCACCAGACCCCAGCAGCATCACCACCAGACCCCATCCACCACCAGACCCTACTAGCTCCACCACCAGACCCCAGGAGCTTCCAACACCAGACCCCACTAGCTCCACCACCGGACCCCAGCAGCATCAGCACCAGACCCCACTAGCTCCACCACCGGACCCCAGCAGCATCAGCACCAGACCCCAGGAGCTTCCACCACCAGACCCCAGGAGCTTCCACCACCAGACCCCAGGAGCTTCCACCACCAGACCCCAGGAGCTTCCACCACCAGACCTCAGGAGCTTCCACCACCAGACCCCAGGAGCTTCCACCACCAGACCCCAGCAGCATCAGCACCAGACCCCAGCAGCATCACCACCAGAACCCAGGAGCTTCCACCAACACACCCCAGGAGCTTCCATCACCAGACCCCAGGAGCTTCCACCACCAGACCCCTCTAGCTGCACCACCAGACCCCAGCAGCATCACCACCACACCTCAGGAGCTTCCACCACCAAACCCTAACAACAACTCAACAACCTCAAAAACCCGGCTCACCTGGAGCCACCCAAAGACCCGGCTCACCGTCCGAACCCGGGGACCCGCTTTTAAGCCCCCCACCGACCGGCCACTGGAGTGAAAGAGCCAGCCCTTGGGCCTGGAGGACCAGGGCCCTGGTACCATAAACACCCAGACGCTCCTAGCACCATGGACAGCACTCTGTCAGATGCTCAAGCGCATATTGTTTTTTACTCATGTTCTGGTTTCAGGACCACAATAAAAACACAATAAAAGCTGAACAGGGTTCCATGGTAAATGGTTAGCACTCTGGACTTTGACCCCAGGAGCTTCCACCACCAGACACCTCTAGCTCCACCACCAGACGACAGCAGCATCACCACCACACCGCAGGAGCTTCCACCACCAGGCACCACTAGCTCCTCCACCAGACCCCAGCAGCATCACCACCAGACCCCAGGAGCTTCCACCACCAGACCCCAGGAATTTCCATCACCAGACCCAAGGAGCTTCCATCACCTGACCCCAGGAGCTTCCATCACCAGACCCCAGGAGCTTCCACCACCAGACCCCACTAGCTGCACCACCAGACCCCAGCAGCATCACCACCACACCTCAGGAGCTTCCACCACCAGACCCCAACAACAACTCAACAACCTCAACAACCTCAACAACCCGGCTCACCTGGAGCCACCCAGAGACCCGGCTCACCGTCCGAACCAGGGGACCCGCTTTTAAGTCCCTACCCCCCTCCCCCCCACTGTGTGGCGGAGTCACATCCTGGTTATACAGCAGAGTGGCGCAGCGGAAGCGTGCTGGGCCCATAACCCAGAGGTCGATGGATCGAAACCATCCTCTGCTACTTAAGAGATCCTCTCATACATGAGATGTGAGAGATTAACTGAAATCTATCCAGAGCTTTTTGGAAACAAGAAAGTGGATGTATGATCTATGAACATACTGCACTGACTGTTGATGAAAATGCATTTAATCAAAATGAGGATGAAAATATGTCTCAACCTAATAAAGTAAAACCAACCATTTTAAAATAAAGTAAAACCAACCATTTTAAAATAAAGACTCTAAATTGTCTATTTCTGAAGATTCACACACACACACACACACACACACACACACACACACACACACACACACACACACACACACACACACACACACACACACACACACACACATACACACAGCTGACAGGTTGTTGTGGCCGAGTGGTTAAGGCGATGGACTAGAAATCCATTGGGGATTCCCCGCGCAGGTTCGAATCCTGCCAACAACGAGTAATGTTTGAATGTGCAAGACGACTGCCTAATTTGCAGTTATTAATCATATCCAGTACTGTCTTTCAAAAGTAATCAGTTGGCTTCCCTTGTGGTACATTTTGTATTTTCTACCCAGCATGGTAATACCGATGGATGATTTTTAATTTTACCGCACCAGGACAACTTATATGAAATCACACATTTATTTCTAACATGAATGATTTGAAGATAGGATTTTTTTTTCGTTACGCCCGCCATTTTCAAAGCATGCAAGTTTCCGTAGTGTAGTGGTTATCACGTTCGCCTAACACGCGAAAGGTCCCCTGTTCGAAACTGGGCGGAAACATGTATTACTGCAATAATATTATTTGGACTTGGAAAACCCCTCTAATCCTCTTCTTGGTGCTCGGCACAGGAAGGTCGACCATCTCTTTCTCGCATTGGGTCTTATGCAGAAATGAATTTCGTTGCAGTTCCACAACTGATTAAAAGCCAGTCATTCCTCATTTACCTAATCTTTCAAATGTCCAACTTTACAGTAAAAAAAGGAACATATTACAGAGATTTTTTACAGGATCTTTTCGTCATGCCCGCCTTTTTCAAAACATGTAAGTCACTAGCTCCACCACCAAACCCCAGCAGCATTAACACCAGACCCCACTAGCTCCACCACCAGACCCCAGGAGCTTCCAACACCAGACCCCACTAGCTCCACCACCATACCCCAGCAGCATCACCACCAGACCCCAGGAGCTTCCACCACCAGACCCCAGGAGCTTCCACCACCAGACCTCAGGAGCTTCCACCACCAGACCCCAGGAGCTTCCACCAGACCCCAGCAGCATCACCACCAGACCCCACTAGCTCCACCACCAGACCCCAGCAGCATTACCACCAGACCCCATCCACCACCAGACCCTACTAGCTCCACCACCAGACCCCAGCAGCATTACCACCAGACCCCATCCACCACAAGACCCCACTAGCTCCACCACCAGACCCCAGCAGCATCACCACCAGACCCCATCCACCACCAGACCCTACTAGCTCCACCACCAGACCCCAGGAGCTTCCAACACCAGACCCCACTAGCTCCACCACCGGACCCCAGCAGAATCAGCACCAGACCCCAGGAGCTTCCACCACCAGACCCCAGGAGCTTCCACCACCAGACCCCAGGAGCTTCCACCACCAGACCCCAGGAGCTTCCACCACCAGACCCCAGCAGCATCAGCACCAGACCCCAGCAGCATCACCACCAGAACCCAGGAGATTCCACCACCACACCCCAGGAGCTTCCATCACCAGACCCCAGGAGCTTCCACCACCAGACCCCTCTAGCTGCACCACCAGACCCCAGCAGCATCACCACCACACCTCAGGAGCTTCCACCACCAAACCCTAACAACAACTCAACAACCTCAAAAACCCGGCTCACCTGGAGCCACCCAAAGACCCGGCTCACCGTCCGAACCCGGGGACCCGCTTTTAAGCCCCCCACCGACCGGCCACTGGAGTGAAAGAGCCAGCCCTTGGGCCTGGAGGACCAGGGCCCTGGTACCATAAACACCCAGACGCTCCTAGCACCATGGACAGCACTCTGTCAGATGCTCAAGCGCATATTGTTTTTTACTCATGTTCTGGTTTCAGGACCACAATAAAAACACAATAAAAGCTGAACAGGGTTCCATGGTGTAATGGTTAGCACTCTGGACTTTGACCCCAGGAGCTTCCACCACCAGACACCACTAGCTCCACCACCAGACCCCAGGAGCTTCCACCACCAGACCCCAGGAGCTTCCACCACCAGACCCCAGCAGCATCAGCACCAGACCCCAGCAGCATCACCACCAGAACCCAGGAGATTCCACCACCACACCCCAGGAGCTTCCATCACCAGACCCCAGGAGCTTCCACCACCAGACCCCTCTAGCTGCACCACCAGACCCCAGCAGCATCACCACCACACCTCAGGAGCTTCCACCACCAAACCCTAACAACAACTCAACAACCTCAAAAACCCGGCTCACCTGGAGCCACCCAAAGACCCGGCTCACCGTCCGAACCCGGGGACCCGCTTTTAAGCCCCCCACCGACCGGCCACTGGAGTGAAAGAGCCAGCCCTTGGGCCTGGAGGACCAGGGCCCTGGTACCATAAACACCCAGACGCTCCTAGCACCATGGACAGCACTCTGTCAGATGCTCAAGCGCATATTGTTTTTTACTCATGTTCTGGATTCAGGAACACAATAAAAACACAATAAAAGCTGAACAGGGTTCCATGGTGTAATGGTTAGCACTCTGGACTTTGACCCCAGGAGCTTCCACCACCAGACACCACTAGCTCCACCACCAGACGACAGCAGCATCACCACCACACCTCAGGAGCTTCCACCACCAGACACCACTAGCTCCACCACCAGACGACAGCAGCATCACCACCACACCGCAGGAGCTTCCACCACCAGACACCACTAGCTCCTCCACCAGACCCCAACAGCATCACCACCAGACCCCAGGAGCTTCCACCACCAGACCCCAGGAATTTCCATCACCAGACCCAAGGAGCTTCCATCACCTGACCCCAGGAGCTTCCATCACCAGACCCCAGGAGCTTCCACCACCAGACCCCACTAGCTGCACCACCAGACCCCAGCAGCATCACCACCACACCTCAGGAGCTTCCACCACCAGACCCCAACAACAACTCAACAACCTCAACAACCTCAACAACCCGGCTCACCTGGAGCCACCCAGAGACCCGGCTCACCGTCCGAACCAGGGGACCCGCTTTTAAGTCCCTACCCCCCTCCCCCCCACTGTGTGGCGGAGTCACATCCTGGTTATACAGCAGAGTGGCGCAGCGGAAGCGTGCTGGGCCCATAACCCAGAGGTCGATGGATCGAAACCATCCTCTGCTACTTAAGAGATCCTCTCATACATGAGATGTGAGAGATTAACTGAAATCTATCCAGAGCTTTTTGGAAACAAGAAAGTGGATGTATGATCTATGAACTATGAACATACTGGCTGTTGATGCTGACTGTTGATGAAAATGCTGTTGATGAAAATGCATTTAATCAAAATGAGGATGAAAATATGTCTCAACCTAATAAAGTAAAACCAACCATTTTAAAATAAAGTAAAACCAACCATTTTAAAATAAAGACTCTAAATTGTCTATTTCTGAAGATTCACACACACACACACACACATACACACAGCTGACAGGTTGTTGTGGCCGAGTGGTTAAGGTGATGGACTAGAAATCCATTGGGGATTCCCCGCGCAGGTTCGAATCCTGCCAACAACGAGTAATGTTTGAATGTGCAAGACGACTGCCTAATTTGCAGTTATTAATCATATCCAGTACTGTCTTTCAAAAGTAATCAGTTGGCTTCCCTTGTGGTAAATTTTGTATTTTCTACCCAGCATGGTAATACCGATGGATGATTTTTAATTTTACCGCACCAGGACAACTTATATGAAATCACACATTTATTTCTAACATGAATGATTTGAAGATAGGATTTTTTTTTCGTTACGCCCGCCATTTTCAAAGCATGCAAGTTTTCGTAGTGTAGTGGTTATCACGTTCGCCTAACACGCGAAAGGTCCCCTGTTCGAAACTGGGCGGAAACATGTATTACTGCAATAATATTATTTGGACTTGGAAAACCCCTCTAATCCTCTTCTTGGTGCTCGGCACAGGAAGGTCGACCATCTCTTTCTCGCATTGGGTCTTATGCAGAAATGAATTTCGTTGCAGTTCCACAACTGATTAAAAGCCAGTCATTCCCCATTTACCTAATCTTTCAAATGTCCAACTTTACAGGAAAAAAAGAAACATATTACAGAGATTTTTTACAGGATCTTTTCGTCATGCCCGCCTTTTTCAAAACATGTAAGTCACTAGCTCCACCACCAAACCCCAGCAGCATTAACACCAGACCCCACTAGCTCCACCACCAGACCCCAGGAGCTTCCAACACCAGACCCCACTAGCTCCACCACCATACCCCAGCAGCATCACCACCAGACCCCAGGAGCTTCCACCACCAGACCTCAGGAGCTTCCACCACCAGACCCCAGGAGCTTCCACCAGACCCCAGCAGCATCACCACCAGACCCCACTAGCTCCACCACCAGACCCCAGCAGCATTACCACCAGACCCCATCCACCACCAGACCCTACTAGCTCCACCACCAGACCCCAGCAGCATTACCACCAGACCCCATCCACCACAAGACCCCACTAGCTCCACCACCAGACCCCAGCAGCATCACCACCAGACACCATCCACCACCAGACCCTACTAGCTCCACCACCAGACCCCAGGAGCTTCCAACACCAGACCCCACTAGCTCCACCACCGGACCCCAGCAGCATCAGCACCAGACCCCAGGAGCTTCCACCACCAGACCCCAGGAGCTTCCACCACCAGACCCCAGGAGCTTCCACCACCAGACCCCAGGAGCTTCCACCACCAGACCTCAGGAGCTTCCACCACCAGACCCCAGGAGCTTCCACCACCAGACCCCAGCAGCATCAGCACCAGACCCCAGCAGCATCACCACCAGAACCCAGGAGCTTCCACCACCACACCCCAGGAGCTTCCATCACCAGACCCCAGGAGCTTCCACCACCAGACCCCTCTAGCTGCACCACCAGACCCCAGCAGCATCACCACCACACCTCAGGAGCTTCCACCACCAAACCCTAACAACAACTCAACAACCTCAAAAACCCGGCTCACCTGGAGCCACCCAAAGACCCGGCTCACCGTCCGAACCCGGGGACCCGCTTTTAAGCCCCCCACCGACCGGCCACTGGAGTGAAAGAGCCAGCCCTTGGGCCTGGAGGACCAGGGCCCTGGTACCATAAACACCCAGACGCTCCTAGCACCATGGACAGCACTCTGTCAGATGCTCAAGTGCATATTGTTTTTTACTCATGTTCTGGTTTCAGGACCACAATAAAAACACAATAAAAGCTGAACAGGGTTCCATGGTGTAATGGTTAGCACTCTGGACTTTGACCCCAGGAGCTTCCACCACCAGACACCACTAGCTCCACCACCAGACGACAGCAGCATCACCACCACACCTCAGGAGCTTCCACCACCAGACACCACTAGCTCCACCACCAGACCCCAGCAGCATCACCACCAGACCCCAGCAGCATCACCACCAGACCCCAGGAGCTTCCACCACCAGACCCCAGGAATTTCCATCACCAGACCCAAGGAGCTTCCATCACCTGACCCCAGGAGCTTCCATCACCAGACCCCAGGAGCTTCCACCACCAGACCCCACTAGCTGCACCATCAGACCCCAGCAGCATCACCACCACACCTCAGGAGCTTCCCCCACCAGACCCTGACAACAACTCAACAACCTCAACAACCCGGCTCACCTGGAGCCACCCAGAGACCCGGCTCACCGTCCGAACCAGGGGACCCGCTTTTAAGTCCCCTCCCCCCCTCCCCCCCACTGTGTGGCGGAGTCACATCCTGGTTATACAGCAGAGTGGCGCAGCGGAAGCGTGCTGGGCCCATAACCCAGAGGTCGATGGATCGAAACCATCCTCTGCTACTTAAGAGATCCTCTCATACATGAGATGTGAGAGATTAACTGAAATCTATCCAGAGCTTTTTGGAAACAAGAAAGTGGATGTATGATCTATGAACATACTGCACTGACTGTTGATGAAAATGCATTTAATCAAAATGAGGATGAAAATATGTCTCAACCTAATAAAATAAAACCAACCATTTTAAAATGAAGTAAAACCAACCATTTTAAAATAAAGACTCTAAATTGTCTATTTCTGAAGATTCACACACACACACACACACACACACACACACACACACACACACACACACACACACACACACACACACACACACACACACACACATACACACAGCTGACAGGTTGTTGTGGCCGAGTGGTTAAGGCGATGGACTAGAAATCCATTGGGGATTCCCCGCGCAGGTTGGAATCCTGCCAACAATGAGTAATGTTTGAATGTGCAAGACGACTGCCTAATTTGCAGTTATTAATCATATCCAGTACTGTCTTTCAAAAGTAATCAGTTGGCTTCCCTTGTGGTACATTTTGTATTTTCTACCCAGCATGGTAATACCGATGGATGATTTTTAATTTTACCGCACCAGGACAACTTATATGAAATCACACATTTATTTCTAACATGAATGATTTGAAGATAGGATTTTTTTTTTCGTTACGCCCGCCATTTTCAAAGCATGCAAGTTTCCGTAGTGTAGTGGTTATCACGTTCGCCTAACACGCGAAAGGTCCCCTGTTCGAAACTGGGCGGAAACATGTATTACTGCAATAATATTATTTGGACTTGGAAAACCCCTCTAATCCTCTTCTTGGTGCTCGGCACAGGAAGGTCGACCATCTCTTTTGTCGCATTGGGTCTTATGCAGAAATGAATTTCGTTGCAGTTCCACAACTGATTAAAAGCCAGTCATTCCTCATTTACCTAATCTTTCAAATGTCCAACTTTACAGGAAAAAAAGAAACATATTACAGAGATTTTTTACAGGATCTTTTCGTCATGCCCGCCTTTTTCAAAACATGTAAGTCACTAGCTCCACCACCAAACCCCAGCAGCATTAACACCAGACCCCACTAGCTCCACCACCAGACCCCAGGAGCTTCCAACACCAGACCCCACTAGCTCCACCACCATACCCCAGCAGCATCACCACCAGACCCCAGGAGCTTCCACCACCAGACCCCAGGAGCTTCCACCACCAGACCTCAGGAGCTTCCACCAGACCCCAGCAGCATCACCACCAGACCCCACTAGCTCCACCACCAGACCCCAGCAGCATTACCACCAGACCCCATCCACCACCAGACCCTACTAGCTCCACCACCAGACCCCAGCAGCATTACCACCAGACCCCATCCACCACAAGACCCCACTAGCTCCACCACCAGACCCCAGCAGCATCACCACCAGACCCCATCCACCACCAGACCCTACTAGCTCCACCACCAGACCCCAGGAGCTTCCAACACCAGACCCCACTAGCTCCACCACCGGACCCCAGCAGCATCAGCACCAGACCCCACTAGCTCCACCACCGGACCCCAGCAGCATCAGCACCAGACCCCAGGAGCTTCCACCACCAGACCCCAGGAGCTTCCACCACCAGACCCCAGGAGCTTCCACCACCAGACCTCAGGAGCTTCCACCACCAGACCCCAGGAGCTTCCACCACCAGACCCCAGCAGCATCAGCACCAGACCCCAGCAGCATCACCACCAGAACCCAGGAGCTTCCACCACCACACCCCAGGAGCTTCCATCACCAGACCCCAGGAGCTTCCACCACCAGACCCCTCTAGCTGCACCACCAGACCCCAGCAGCATCACCACCACACCTCAGGAGCTTCCACCACCAAACCCTAACAACAACTCAACAACCTCAAAAACCCGGCTCACCTGGAGCCACCCAAAGACCCGGCTCACCGTCCGAACCCGGGGACCCGCTTTTAAGCCCCCCACCGACCGGCCACTGGAGTGAAAGAGCCAGCCCTTGGGCCTGGAGGACCAGGGCCCTGGTACCATAAACACCCAGACGCTCCTAGCACCATGGACAGCACTCTGTCAGATGCTCAAGCGCATATTGTTTTTTACTCATGTTCTGGTTTCAGGACCACAATAAAAACACAATAAAAGCTGAACAGGGTTCCATGGTGTAATGGTTAGCACTCTGGACTTTGACCCCAGGAGCTTCCACCACCAGACACCTCTAGCTCCACCACCAGACGACAGCAGCATCACCACCACACCGCAGGAGCTTCCACCACCAGACACCACTAGCTCCTCCACCAGACCCCAGCAGCATCACCACCAGACCCCAGGAGCTTCCACCACCAGACCCCAGGAATTTCCATCACCAGACCCAAGGAGCTTCCATCACCTGACCCCAGGAGCTTCCATCACCAGACCCCAGGAGCTTCCACCACCAGACCCCACTAGCTGCACCACCAGACCCCAGCAGCATCACCACCACACCTCAGGAGCTTCCACCACCAGACCCCAACAACAACTCAACAACCTCAACAACCTCAACAACCCGGCTCACCTGGAGCCACCCAGAGACCCGGCTCACCGTCCGAACCAGGGGACCCGCTTTTAAGTCCCTACCCCCCTCCCCCCCACTGTGTGGCGGAGTCACATCCTGGTTATACAGCAGAGTGGCGCAGCGGAAGCGTGCTGGGCCCATAACCCAGAGGTCGATGGATCGAAACCATCCTCTGCTACTTAAGAGATCCTCTCATACATGAGATGTGAGAGATTAACTGAAATCTATCCAGAGCTTTTTGGAAACAAGAAAGTGGATGTATGATCTATGAACATACTGCACTGACTGTTGATGAAAATGCATTTAATCAAAATGAGGATGAAAATATGTCTCAACCTAATAAAGTAAAACCAACCATTTTAAAATAAAGTAAAACCAACCATTTTAAAATAAAGACTCTAAATTGTCTATTTCTGAAGATTCACACACACACACACACACACACACACACACACACACACACACACACACACACATACACACAGCTGACAGGTTTTTGTGGCCGAGTGGTTAAGGCGATGGACTAGAAATCCATTGGGGATTCCCCGCGCAGGTTCGAATCCTGCCAACAACGAGTAATGTTTGAATGTGCAAGACGACTGCCTAATTTGCAGTTATTAATCATATCCAGTACTGTCTTTCAAAAGTAATCAGTTGGCTTCCCTTGTGGTACATTTTGTATTTTCTACCCAGCATGGTAATACCGATGGATGATTTTTAATTTTACCGCACCAGGACAACTTATATGAAATCACACATTTATTTCTAACATGAATGATTTGAAGATAGGATTTTTTTTTCGTTACGCCCGCCATTTTCAAAGCATGCAAGTTTCCGTAGTGTAGTGGTTATCACGTTCGCCTAACACGCGAAAGGTCCCCTGTTCGAAACTGGGCGGAAACATGTATTACTGCAATAATATTATTTGGACTTGGAAAACCCCTCTAATCCTCTTCTTGGTGCTCG
This sequence comes from Cololabis saira, assembly GCF_033807715.1. Classification (NCBI taxonomy): domain Eukaryota; kingdom Metazoa; phylum Chordata; class Actinopteri; order Beloniformes; family Belonidae; genus Cololabis; species Cololabis saira. Next base: position 193,864 of record NW_026906212.1, read on the forward strand.
GCACAGGAAGGTCGACCATCTCTTTCTCGCATTGGGTCTTATGCAGAAATGAATTTCGTTGCAGTTCCACAACTGATTAAAAGCCAGTCATTCCTCATTTACCTAATCTTTCAAATGTCCAACTTTACAGGAAAAAAAGAAACATATTACAGAGATTTTTTACAGGATCTTTTCGTCATGCCCGCCTTTTTCAAAACATGTAAGTCACTAGCTCCACCACCATACCCCAGCAGCATCACCACCAGACCCCAGGAGCTTCCACCACCAGACCCCAGGAGCTTCCACCACCAGACCTCAGGAGCTTCCACCACCAGACCCCAGGAGCTTCCACCAGACCCCAGCAGCATCACCACCAGACCCCACTAGCTCCACCACCAGACCCCAGCAGCATTACCACCAGACCCCATCCACCACCAGACCCTACTAGCTCCACCACCAGACCCCAGCAGCATTACCACCAGACCCCATCCACCACAAGACCCCACTAGCTCCACCACCAGACCCCAGCAGCATCACCACCAGACCCCATCCACCACCAGACCCTACTAGCTCCACCACCAGACCCCAGGAGCTTCCAACACCAGACCCCACTAGCTCCACCACCGGACCCCAGCAGCATCAGCACCAGACCCCAGGAGCTTCCACCACCAGACCCCAGGAGCTTCCACCACCAGACCCCAGGAGCTTCCACCACCAGACCCCAGGAGCTTCCACCACCAGACCCCAGCAGCATCAGCACCAGACCCCAGCAGCATCACCACCAGAACCCAGGAGATTCCACCACCACACCCCAGGAGCTTCCATCACCAGACCCCAGGAGCTTCCACCACCAGACCCCTCTAGCTGCACCACCAGACCCCAGCAGCATCACCACCACACCTCAGGAGCTTCCACCACCAAACCCTAACAACAACTCAACAACCTCAAAAACCCGGCTCACCTGGAGCCACCCAAAGACCCGGCTCACCGTCCGAACCCGGGGACCCGCTTTTAAGCCCCCCACCGACCGGCCACTGGAGTGAAAGAGCCAGCCCTTGGGCCTGGAGGACCAGGGCCCTGGTACCATAAACACCCAGACGCTCCTAGCACCATGGACAGCACTCTGTCAGATGCTCAAGCGCATATTGTTTTTTACTCATGTTCTGGTTTCAGGACCACAATAAAAACACAATAAAAGCTGAACAGGGTTCCATGGTGTAATGGTTAGCACTCTGGACTTTGACCCCAGGAGCTTCCACCACCAGACACCACTAGCTCCACCACCAGACGACAGCAGCATCACCACCACACCTCAGGAGCTTCCACCACCAGACACCACTAGCTCCACCACCAGACGACAGCAGCATCACCACCACACCGCAGGAGCTTCCACCACCAGACACCACTAGCTCCTCCACCAGACCCCAACAGCATCACCACCAGACCCCAGGAGCTTCCACCACCAGACCCCAGGAATTTCCATCACCAGACCCAAGGAGCTTCCACCACCAGACCCCAGGAGCTTCCACCACCAGACCCCAGGAGCTTCCACCACCAGACCCCAACAACAACTCAACAACCTCAACAACCTCAACAACCCGGCTCACCTGGAGCCACCCAGAGACCCGGCTCACCGTCCGAACCAGGGGACCCGCTTTTAAGTCCCTACCCCCCTCTCCCCCACTGTGTGGCGGAGTCACATCCTGGTTATACAGCAGAGTGGCGCAGCGGAAGCGTGCTGGGCCCATAACCCAGAGGTCGATGGATCGAAACCATCCTCTGCTACTTAAGAGATCCTCTCATACATGAGATGTGAGAGATTAACTGAAATCTATCCAGAGCTTTTTGGAAACAAGAAAGTGGATGTATGATCTATGAACTATGAACATACTGGCTGTTGATGCTGACTGTTGATGAAAATGCTGTTGATGAAAATGCATTTAATCAAAATGAGGATGAAAATATGTCTCAACCTAATAAAGTAAAACCAACCATTTTAAAATAAAGTAAAACCAACCATTTTAAAATAAAGACTCTAAATTGTCTATTTCTGAAGATTCACACACACACACACACACATACACACAGCTGACAGGTTGTTGTGGCCGAGTGGTTAAGGTGATGGACTAGAAATCCATTGGGGATTCCCCGCGCAGGTTCGAATCCTGCCAACAACGAGTAATGTTTGAATGTGCAAGACGACTGCCTAATTTGCAGTTATTAATCATATCCAGTACTGTCTTTCAAAAGTAATCAGTTGGCTTCCCTTGTGGTAAATTTTGTATTTTCTACCCAGCATGGTAATACCGATGGATGATTTTTAATTTTACCGCACCAGGACAACTTATATGAAATCACACATTTATTTCTAACATGAATGATTTGAAGATAGGATTTTTTTTTCGTTACGCCCGCCATTTTCAAAGCATGCAAGTTTTCGTAGTGTAGTGGTTATCACGTTCGCCTAACACGCGAAAGGTCCCCTGTTCGAAACTGGGCGGAAACATGTATTACTGCAATAATATTATTTGGACTTGGAAAACCCCTCTAATCCTCTTCTTGGTGCTCGGCACAGGAAGGTCGACCATCTCTTTCTCGCATTGGGTCTTATGCAGAAATGAATTTCGTTGCAGTTCCACAACTGATTAAAAGCCAGTCATTCCCCATTTACCTAATCTTTCAAATGTCCAACTTTACAGGAAAAAAAGAAACATATTACAGAGATTTTTTACAGGATCTTTTCGTCATGCCCGCCTTTTTCAAAACATGTAAGTCACTAGCTCCACCACCAAACCCCAGCAGCATTAACACCAGACCCCACTAGCTCCACCACCAGACCCCAGGAGCTTCCAACACCAGACCCCACTAGCTCCACCACCATACCCCAGCAGCATCACCACCAGACCCCAGGAGCTTCCACCACCAGACCTCAGGAGCTTCCACCACCAGACCCCAGGAGCTTCCACCAGACCCCAGCAGCATCACCACCAGACCCCACTAGCTCCACCACCAGACCCCAGCAGCATTACCACCAGACCCCATCCACCACCAGACCCTACTAGCTCCACCACCAGACCCCAGCAGCATTACCACCAGACCCCATCCACCACAAGACCCCACTAGCTCCACCACCAGACCCCAGCAGCATCACCACCAGACACCATCCACCACCAGACCCTACTAGCTCCACCACCAGACCCCAGGAGCTTCCAACACCAGACCCCACTAGCTCCACCACCGGACCCCAGCAGCATCAGCACCAGACCCCAGGAGCTTCCACCACCAGACCCCAGGAGCTTCCACCACCAGACCCCAGGAGCTTCCACCACCAGACCCCAGGAGCTTCCACCACCAGACCTCAGGAGCTTCCACCACCAGACCCCAGGAGCTTCCACCACCAGACCCCAGCAGCATCAGCACCAGACCCCAGCAGCATCACCACCAGAACCCAGGAGCTTCCACCACCACACCCCAGGAGCTTCCATCACCAGACCCCAGGAGCTTCCACCACCAGACCCCTCTAGCTGCACCACCAGACCCCAGCAGCATCACCACCACACCTCAGGAGCTTCCACCACCAAACCCTAACAACAACTCAACAACCTCAAAAACCCGGCTCACCTGGAGCCACCCAAAGACCCGGCTCACCGTCCGAACCCGGGGACCCGCTTTTAAGCCCCCCACCGACCGGCCACTGGAGTGAAAGAGCCAGCCCTTGGGCCTGGAGGACCAGGGCCCTGGTACCATAAACACCCAGACGCTCCTAGCACCATGGACAGCACTCTGTCAGATGCTCAAGCGCATAATGTTTTTTACTCATGTTCTGGTTTCAGGACCACAATAAAAACACAATAAAAGCTGAACAGGGTTCCATGGTGTAATGGTTAGCACTCTGGACTTTGACCCCAGGAGCTTCCACCACCAGACACCTCTAGCTCCACCACCAGACGACAGCAGCATCACCACCACACCGCAGGAGCTTCCACCACCAGACACCACTAGCTCCTCCACAAGACCCCAGCAGCATCACCACCAGACCCCAGGAGCTTCCACCACCAGACCCCAGGAATTTCCATCACCAGACCCAAGGAGCTTCCATCACCTGACCCCAGGAGCTTCCATCACCAGACCCCAGGAGCTTCCACCACCAGACCCCACTAGCTGCACCACCAGACCCCAGCAGCATCACCACCACACCTCAGGAGCTTCCACCACCAGACCCCAACAACAACTCAACAACCTCAACAACCTCAACAACCCGGCTCACCTGGAGCCACCCAGAGACCCGGCTCACCGTCCGAACCAGGGGACCCGCTTTTAAGTCCCTACCCCCCTCTCCCCCACTGTGTGGCGGAGTCACATCCTGGTTATACAGCAGAGTGGCGCAGCGGAAGCGTGCTGGGCCCATAACCCAGAGGTCGATGGATCGAAACCATCCTCTGCTACTTAAGAGATCCTCTCATACATGAGATGTGAGAGATTAACTGAAATCTATCCAGAGCTTTTTGGAAACAAGAAAGTGGATGTATGATCTATGAACTATGAACATACTGGCTGTTGATGCTGACTGTTGATGAAAATGCTGTTGATGAAAATGCATTTAATCAAAATGAGGATGAAAATATGTCTCAACCTAATAAAGTAAAACCAACCATTTTAAAATAAAGTAAAACCAACCATTTTAAAATAAAGACTCTAAATTGTCTATTTCTGAAGATTCACACACACACACACACACATACACACAGCTGACAGGTTGTTGTGGCCGAGTGGTTAAGGTGATGGACTAGAAATCCATTGGGGATTCCCCGCGCAGGTTCGAATCCTGCCAACAACGAGTAATGTTTGAATGTGCAAGACGACTGCCTAATTTGCAGTTATTAATCATATCCAGTACTGTCTTTCAAAAGTAATCAGTTGGCTTCCCTTGTGGTAAATTTTGTATTTTCTACCCAGCATGGTAATACCGATGGATGATTTTTAATTTTACCGCACCAGGACAACTTATATGAAATCACACATTTATTTCTAACATGAATGATTTGAAGATAGGATTTTTTTTTCGTTACGCCCGCCATTTTCAAAGCATTCAAGTTTTCGTAGTGTAGTGGTTACCACGTTCGCCTAACACGCGAAAGGTCCCCTGTTCGAAACTGGGCGGAAACATGTATTACTGCAATAATATTATTTGGACTTGGAAAACCCCTCTAATCCTCTTCTTGGTGCTCGGCACAGGAAGGTCGACCATCTCTTTCTCGCATTGGGTCTTATGCAGAAATGAATTTCGTTGCAGTTCCACAACTGATTAAAAGCCAGTCATTCCCCATTTACCTAATCTTTCAAATGTCCAACTTTACAGGAAAAAAAGAAACATATTACAGAGATTTTTTACAGGATCTTTTCGTCATGCCCGCCTTTTTCAAAACATGTAAGTCACTAGCTCCACCACCAAACCCCAGCAGCATTAACACCAGACCCCACTAGCTCCACCACCAGACCCCAGGAGCTTCCAACACCAGACCCCACTAGCTCCACCACCATACCCCAGCAGCATCACCACCAGACCCCAGGAGCTTCCACCACCAGACCTCAGGAGCTTCCACCACCAGACCCCAGGAGCTTCCACCAGACCCCAGCAGCATCACCACCAGACCCCACTAGCTCCACCACCAGACCCCAGCAGCATTACCACCAGACCCCATCCACCACCAGACCCTACTAGCTCCACCACCAGACCCCAGCAGCATTACCACCAGACCCCATCCACCACAAGACCCCACTAGCTCCACCACCAGACCCCAGCAGCATCACCACCAGACACCATCCACCACCAGACCCTACTAGCTCCACCACCAGACCCCAGGAGCTTCCAACACCAGACCCCACTAGCTCCACCACCGGACCCCAGCAGCATCAGCACCAGACCCCAGGAGCTTCCACCACCAGACCCCAGGAGCTTCCACCACCAGACCCCAGGAGCTTCCACCACCAGACCCCAGGAGCTTCCACCACCAGACCTCAGGAGCTTCCACCACCAGACCCCAGGAGCTTCCACCACCAGACCCCAGCAGCATCAGCACCAGACCCCAGCAGCATCACCACCAGAACCCAGGAGCTTCCACCACCACACCCCAGGAGCTTCCATCACCAGACCCCAG
>NW_026906212.1:205000-227500 GCF_033807715.1 Cololabis saira
GGAGCTTCCACCACCAGACCCCAGGAGCTTCCACCACCAGACCCCAGGAGCTTCCACCACCAGACCCCAGCAGCATCAGCACCAGACCCCAGCAGCATCACCACCAGAACCCAGGAGATTCCACCACCACACCCCAGGAGCTTCCATCACCAGACCCCAGGAGCTTCCACCACCAGACCCCTCTAGCTGCACCACCAGACCCCAGCAGCATAACCACCACACCTCAGGAGCTTCCACCACCAAACCCTAACAACAACTCAACAACCTCAAAAACCCGGCTCACCTGGAGCCACCCAAAGACCCGGCTCACCGTCCGAACCCGGGGACCCGCTTTTAAGCCCCCCACCGACCGGCCACTGGAGTGAAAGAGCCAGCCCTTGGGCCTGGAGGACCAGGGCCCTGGTACCATAAACACCCAGACGCTCCTAGCACCATGGACAGCACTCTGTCAGATGCTCAAGCGCATATTGTTTTTTACTCATGTTCTGGTTTCAGGACCACAATAAAAACACAATAAAAGCTGAACAGGGTTCCATGGTGTAATGGTTAGCACTCTGGACTTTGACCCCAGGAGCTTCCACCACCAGACACCACTAGCTCCACCACCAGACGACAGCAGCATCACCACCACACCTCAGGAGCTTCCACCACCAGACACCACTAGCTCCACCACCAGACGACAGCAGCATCACCACCACACCGCAGGAGCTTCCACCACCAGACACCACTAGCTCCTCCACCAGACCCCAACAGCATCACCACCAGACCCCAGGAGCTTCCACCACCAGACCCCAGGAATTTCCATCACCAGACCCAAGGAGCTTCCATCACCTGACCCCAGGAGCTTCCATCACCAGACCCCAGGAGCTTCCACCACCAGACCCCACTAGCTGCACCACCAGACCCCAGCAGCATCACCACCACACCTCAGGAGCTTCCACCACCAGACCCCAACAACAACTCAACAACCTCAACAACCTCAACAACCCGGCTCACCTGGAGCCACCCAGAGACCCGGCTCACCGTCCGAACCAGGGGACCCGCTTTTAAGTCCCTACCCCCCTCTCCCCCACTGTGTGGCGGAGTCACATCCTGGTTATACAGCAGAGTGGCGCAGCGGAAGCGTGCTGGGCCCATAACCCAGAGGTCGATGGATCGAAACCATCCTCTGCTACTTAAGAGATCCTCTCATACATGAGATGTGAGAGATTAACTGAAATCTATCCAGAGCTTTTTGGAAACAAGAAAGTGGATGTATGATCTATGAACTATGAACATACTGGCTGTTGATGCTGACTGTTGATGAAAATGCTGTTGATGAAAATGCATTTAATCAAAATGAGGATGAAAATATGTCTCAACCTAATAAAGTAAAACCAACCATTTTAAAATAAAGTAAAACCAACCATTTTAAAATAAAGACTCTAAATTGTCTATTTCTGAAGATTCACACACACACACACACACATACACACAGCTGACAGGTTGTTGTGGCCGAGTGGTTAAGGCGATGGACTAGAAATCCATTGGGGATTCCCCGCGCAGGTTCGAATCCTGCCAACAACGAGTAATGTTTGAATGTGCAAGACGACTGCCTAATTTGCAGTTATTAATCATATCCAGTACTGTCTTTCAAAAGTAATCAGTTGGCTTCCCTTGTGGTACATTTTGTATTTTCTACCCAGCATGGTAATACCGATGGATGATTTTTAATTTTACCGCACCAGGACAACTTATATGAAATCACACATTTATTTCTAACATGAATGATTTGAAGATAGGATTTTTTTTTCGTTACGCCCGCCATTTTCAAAGCATGCAAGTTTTCGTAGTGTAGTGGTTATCACGTTCGCCTAACACGCGAAAGGTCCCCTGTTCGAAACTGGGCGGAAACATGTATTACTGCAATAATATTATTTGGACTTGGAAAACCCCTCTAATCCTCTTCTTGGTGCTCGGCACAGGAAGGTCGACCATCTCTTTCTCGCATTGGGTCTTATGCAGAAATGAATTTCGTTGCAGTTCCACAACTGATTAAAAGCCAGTCATTCCCCATTTACCTAATCTTTCAAATGTCCAACTTTACAGGAAAAAAAGAAACATATTACAGAGATTTTTTACAGGATCTTTTCGTCATGCCCGCCTTTTTCAAAACATGTAAGTCACTAGCTCCACCACCAAACCCCAGCAGCATTAACACCAGACCCCACTAGCTCCACCACCAGACCCCAGGAGCTTCCAACACCAGACCCCACTAGCTCCACCACCATACCCCAGCAGCATCACCACCAGACCCCAGGAGCTTCCACCACCAGACCTCAGGAGCTTCCACCACCAGACCCCAGGAGCTTCCACCAGACCCCAGCAGCATCACCACCAGACCCCACTAGCTCCACCACCAGACCCCAGCAGCATTACCACCAGACCCCATCCACCACCAGACCCTACTAGCTCCACCACCAGACCCCAGCAGCATTACCACCAGACCCCATCCACCACAAGACCCCACTAGCTCCACCACCAGACCCAAGCAGCATCACCACCAGACACCATCCACCACCAGACCCTACTAGCTCCACCACCAGACCCCAGGAGCTTCCAACACCAGACCCCACTAGCTCCACCACCGGACCCCAGCAGCATCAGCACCAGACCCCAGGAGCTTCCACCACCAGACCCCAGGAGCTTCCACCACCAGACCCCAGGAGCTTCCACCACCAGACCCCAGGAGCTTCCACCACCAGACCTCAGGAGCTTCCACCACCAGACCCCAGGAGCTTCCACCACCAGACCCCAGCAGCATCAGCACCAGACCCCAGCAGCATCACCACCAGAACCCAGGAGCTTCCACCACCACACCCCAGGAGCTTCCATCACCAGACCCCAGGAGCTTCCACCACCAGACCCCTCTAGCTGCACCACCAGACCCCAGCAGCATCACCACCACACCTCAGGAGCTTCCACCACCAAACCCTAACAACAACTCAACAACCTCAAAAACCCGGCTCACCTGGAGCCACCCAAAGACCCGGCTCACCGTCCGAACCCGGGGACCCGCTTTTAAGCCCCCCACCGACCGGCCACTGGAGTGAAAGAGCCAGCCCTTGGGCCTGGAGGACCAGGGCCCTGGTACCATAAACACCCAGACGCTCCTAGCACCATGGACAGCACTCTGTCAGATGCTCAAGCGCATATTGTTTTTTACTCATGTTCTGGTTTCAGGACCACAATAAAAACACAATAAAAGCTGAACAGGGTTCCATGGTGTAATGGTTAGCACTCTGGACTTTGACCCCAGGAGCTTCCACCACCAGACACCACTAGCTCCACCACCAGACGACAGCAGCATCACCACCACACCTCAGGAGCTTCCACCACCAGACACCACTAGCTCCACCACCAGACCCCAGCAGCATCACCACCAGACCCCAGCAGCATCACCACCAGACCCCAGGAATTTCCATCACCAGACCCAAGGAGCTTCCATCACCTGACCCCAGGAGCTTCCATCACCAGACCCCAGGAGCTTCCACCACCAGACCTCACTAGCTGCACCACCAGACCCCAGCAGCATCACCACCACACCTCAGGAGCTTCCACCACCAGACCCCAACAACAACTCAACAACCTCAACAACCCGGCTCACCTGGAGCCACCCAGAGACCCGGCTCACCGTCCGAACCAGGGGACCCGCTTTTAAGTCCCCTACCCCCCTCCCCATCACTGTGTGGCGGAGTCACATCCTGGTTATACAGCAGAGTGGCGCAGCGGAAGCGTGCTGGCCCATAACCCAGAGGTCGATGGATCGAAACCATCCTCTGCTACTTAAGAGATCCTCTCATACATGAGATGTGAGAGATTAACTGAAATCTATCCAGAGCTTTTTGGAAACAAGAAAGTGGATGTATGATCTATGAACATACTGCACTGACTGTTGATGAAAATGCATTTAATCAAAATGAGGATGAAAATATGTCTCAACCTAATAAAGTAAAACCAACCATTTTAAAATAAAGTAAAACCAACCATTTTAAAATAAAGACTCTAAATTGTCTATTTCTGAAGATTCACACACACACACACACACATACACACAGCTGACAGGTTGTTGTGGCCGAGTGGTTAAGGCGATGGACTAGAAATCCATTGGGGATTCCCCGCGCAGGTTCGAATCCTGCCAACAACGAGTAATGTTTGAATGTGCAAGACGACTGCCTAATTTGCAGTTATTAATCATATCCAGTACTGTCTTTCAAAAGTAATCAGTTGGCTTCCCTTGTGGTACATTTTGTATTTTCTACCCAGCATGGTAATACCGATGGATGATTTTTAATTTTACCGCACCAGGACAACTTATATGAAATCACACATTTATTTCTAACATGAATGATTTGAAGATAGGATTTTTTTTTCGTTACGCCCGCCATTTTCAAAGCATGCAAGTTTTCGTAGTGTAGTGGTTATCACGTTCGCCTAACACGCGAAAGGTCCCCTGTTCGAAACTGGGCGGAAACATGTATTACTGCAATAATATTATTTGGACTTGGAAAACCCCTCTAATCCTCTTCTTGGTGCTCGGCACAGGAAGGTCGACCATCTCTTTCTCGCATTGGGTCTTATGCAGAAATGAATTTCGTTGCAGTTCCACAACTGATTAAAAGCCAGTCATTCCCCATTTACCTAATCTTTCAAATGTCCAACTTTACAGGAAAAAAAGAAACATATTACAGAGATTTTTTACAGGATCTTTTCGTCATGCCCGCCTTTTTCAAAACATGTAAGTCACTAGCTCCACCACCAAACCCCAGCAGCATTAACACCAGACCCCACTAGCTCCACCACCAGACCCCAGGAGCTTCCAACACCAGACCCCACTAGCTCCACCACCATACCCCAGCAGCATCACCACCAGACCCCAGGAGCTTCCACCACCAGACCTCAGGAGCTTCCACCACCAGACCCCAGGAGCTTCCACCAGACCCCAGCAGCATCACCACCAGACCCCACTAGCTCCACCACCAGACCCCAGCAGCATTACCACCAGACCCCATCCACCACCAGACCCTACTAGCTCCACCACCAGACCCCAGCAGCATTACCACCAGACCCCATCCACCACAAGACCCCACTAGCTCCACCACCAGACCCAAGCAGCATCACCACCAGACACCATCCACCACCAGACCCTACTAGCTCCACCACCAGACCCCAGGAGCTTCCAACACCAGACCCCACTAGCTCCACCACCGGACCCCAGCAGCATCAGCACCAGACCCCAGGAGCTTCCACCACCAGACCCCAGGAGCTTCCACCACCAGACCCCAGGAGCTTCCACCACCAGACCCCAGGAGCTTCCACCACCAGACCTCAGGAGCTTCCACCACCAGACCCCAGGAGCTTCCACCACCAGACCCCAGCAGCATCAGCACCAGACCCCAGCAGCATCACCACCAGAACCCAGGAGCTTCCACCACCACACCCCAGGAGCTTCCATCACCAGACCCCAGGAGCTTCCACCACCAGACCCCTCTAGCTGCACCACCAGACCCCAGCAGCATCACCACCACACCTCAGGAGCTTCCACCACCAAACCCTAACAACAACTCAACAACCTCAAAAACCCGGCTCACCTGGAGCCACCCAAAGACCCGGCTCACCGTCCGAACCCGGGGACCCGCTTTTAAGCCCCCCACCGACCGGCCACTGGAGTGAAAGAGCCAGCCCTTGGGCCTGGAGGACCAGGGCCCTGGTACCATAAACACCCAGACGCTCCTAGCACCATGGACAGCACTCTGTCAGATGCTCAAGCGCATATTGTTTTTTACTCATGTTCTGGTTTCAGGACCACAATAAAAACACAATAAAAGCTGAACAGGGTTCCATGGTGTAATGGTTAGCACTCTGGACTTTGACCCCAGGAGCTTCCACCACCAGACACCACTAGCTCCACCACCAGACGACAGCAGCATCACCACCACACCTCAGGAGCTTCCACCACCAGACACCACTAGCTCCACCACCAGACCCCAGCAGCATCACCACCAGACCCCAGCAGCATCACCACCAGACCCCAGGAATTTCCATCACCAGACCCAAGGAGCTTCCATCACCTGACCCCAGGAGCTTCCATCACCAGACCCCAGGAGCTTCCACCACCAGACCTCACTAGCTGCACCACCAGACCCCAGCAGCATCACCACCACACCTCAGGAGCTTCCACCACCAGACCCCAACAACAACTCAACAACCTCAACAACCCGGCTCACCTGGAGCCACCCAGAGACCCGGCTCACCGTCCGAACCAGGGGACCCGCTTTTAAGTCCCCTACCCCCCTCCCCATCACTGTGTGGCGGAGTCACATCCTGGTTATACAGCAGAGTGGCGCAGCGGAAGCGTGCTGGCCCATAACCCAGAGGTCGATGGATCGAAACCATCCTCTGCTACTTAAGAGATCCTCTCATACATGAGATGTGAGAGATTAACTGAAATCTATCCAGAGCTTTTTGGAAACAAGAAAGTGGATGTATGATCTATGAACATACTGCACTGACTGTTGATGAAAATGCATTTAATCAAAATGAGGATGAAAATATGTCTCAACCTAATAAAGTAAAACCAACCATTTTAAAATAAAGTAAAACCAACCATTTTAAAATAAAGACTCTAAATTGTCTATTTCTGAAGATTCACACACACACACACACACACACACACACACACATACACACAGCTGACAGGTTTTTGTGGCCGAGTGGTTAAGGCGATGGACTAGAAATCCATTGGGGATTCCCCGCGCAGGTTCGAATCCTGCCAACAACGAGTAATGTTTGAATGTGCAAGACGACTGCCTAATTTGCAGTTAATAATCATATCCAGTACTGTCTTTCAAAAGTAATCAGTTGGCTTCCCTTGTGGTACATTTTGTATTTTCTACCCAGCATGGTAATACCGATGGATGATTTTTAATTTTACCGCACCAGGACAACTTATATGAAATCACACATTTATTTCTAACATGAATGATTTGAAGATAGGATTTTTTTTTCGTTACGCCCGCCATTTTCAAAGCATGCAAGTTTCCGTAGTGTAGTGGTTATCACGTTCGCCTAACACGCGAAAGGTCCCCTGTTCGAAACTGGGCGGAAACATGTATTACTGCAATAATATTATTTGGACTTGGAAAACCCCTCTAATCCTCTTCTTGGTGCTCGGCACAGGAAGGTCGACCATCTCTTTCTCGCATTGGGTCTTATGCAGAAATGAATTTCGTTGCAGTTCCACAACTGATTAAAAGCCAGTCATTCCTCATTTACCTAATCTTTCAAATGTCCAACTTTACAGGAAAAAAAGAAACATATTACAGAGATTTTTTACAGGATCTTTTCGTCATGCCCGCCTTTTTCAAAACATGTAAGTCACTAGCTCCACCACCATACCCCAGCAGCATCACCACCAGACCCCAGGAGCTTCCACCACCAGACCCCAGGAGCTTCCACCACCAGACCTCAGGAGCTTCCACCACCAGACCCCAGGAGCTTCCACCAGACCCCAGCAGCATCACCACCAGACCCCACTAGCTCCACCACCAGACCCCAGCAGCATTACCACCAGACCCCATCCACCACCAGACCCTACTAGCTCCACCACCAGACCCCAGCAGCATTACCACCAGACCCCATCCACCACAAGACCCCACTAGCTCCACCACCAGACCCCAGCAGCATCACCACCAGACCCCATCCACCACCAGACCCTACTAGCTCCACCACCAGACCCCAGGAGCTTCCAACACCAGACCCCACTAGCTCCACCACCGGACCCCAGCAGCATCAGCACCAGACCCCAGGAGCTTCCACCACCAGACCCCAGGAGCTTCCACCACCAGACCCCAGGAGCTTCCACCACCAGACCCCAGGAGCTTCCACCACCAGACCCCAGCAGCATCAGCACCAGACCCCAGCAGCATCACCACCAGAACCCAGGAGATTCCACCACCACACCCCAGGAGCTTCCATCACCAGACCCCAGGAGCTTCCACCACCAGACCCCTCTAGCTGCACCACCAGACCCCAGCAGCATCACCACCACACCTCAGGAGCTTCCACCACCAAACCCTAACAACAACTCAACAACCTCAAAAACCCGGCTCACCTGGAGCCACCCAAAGACCCGGCTCACCGTCCGAACCCGGGGACCCGCTTTTAAGCCCCCCACCGACCGGCCACTGGAGTGAAAGAGCCAGCCCTTGGGCCTGGAGGACCAGGGCCCTGGTACCATAAACACCCAGACGCTCCTAGCACCATGGACAGCACTCTGTCAGATGCTCAAGCGCATATTGTTTTTTACTCATGTTCTGGTTTCAGGACCACAATAAAAACACAATAAAAGCTGAACAGGGTTCCATGGTGTAATGGTTAGCACTCTGGACTTTGACCCCAGGAGCTTCCACCACCAGACACCACTAGCTCCACCACCAGACCCCAGGAGCTTCCACCACCAGACCCCAGGAGCTTCCACCACCAGACCCCAGCAGCATCAGCACCAGACCCCAGCAGCATCACCACCAGAACCCAGGAGATTCCACCACCACACCCCAGGAGCTTCCATCACCAGACCCCAGGAGCTTCCACCACCAGACCCCTCTAGCTGCACCACCAGACCCCAGCAGCATCACCACCACACCTCAGGAGCTTCCACCACCAAACCCTAACAACAACTCAACAACCTCAAAAACCCGGCTCACCTGGAGCCACCCAAAGACCCGGCTCACCGTCCGAACCCGGGGACCCGCTTTTAAGCCCCCCACCGACCGGCCACTGGAGTGAAAGAGCCAGCCCTTGGGCCTGGAGGACCAGGGCCCTGGTACCATAAACACCCAGACGCTCCTAGCACCATGGACAGCACTCTGTCAGATGCTCAAGCGCATATTGTTTTTTACTCATGTTCTGGTTTCAGGACCACAATAAAAACACAATAAAAGCTGAACAGGGTTCCATGGTGTAATGGTTAGCACTCTGGACTTTGACCCCAGGAGCTTCCACCACCAGACACCACTAGCTCCACCACCAGACCCCAGGAGCTTCCACCACCAGACCCCAGGAGCTTCCACCACCAGACCCCAGCAGCATCAGCACCAGACCCCAGCAGCATCACCACCAGAACCCAGGAGATTCCACCACCACACCCCAGGAGCTTCCATCACCAGACCCCAGGAGCTTCCACCACCAGACCCCTCTAGCTGCACCACCAGACCCCAGCAGCATCACCACCACACCTCAGGAGCTTCCACCACCAAACCCTAACAACAACTCAACAACCTCAAAAACCCGGCTCACCTGGAGCCACCCAAAGACCCGGCTCACCGTCCGAACCCGGGGACCCGCTTTTAAGCCCCCCACCGACCGGCCACTGGAGTGAAAGAGCCAGCCCTTGGGCCTGGAGGACCAGGGCCCTGGTACCATAAACACCCAGACGCTCCTAGCACCATGGACAGCACTCTGTCAGATGCTCAAGCGCATATTGTTTTTTACTCATGTTCTGGATTCAGGAACACAATAAAAACACAATAAAAGCTGAACAGGGTTCCATGGTGTAATGGTTAGCACTCTGGACTTTGACCCCAGGAGCTTCCACCACCAGACACCACTAGCTCCACCACCAGACGACAGCAGCATCACCACCACACCTCAGGAGCTTCCACCACCAGACACCACTAGCTCCACCACCAGACGACAGCAGCATCACCACCACACCGCAGGAGCTTCCACCACCAGACACCACTAGCTCCTCCACCAGACCCCAACAGCATCACCACCAGACCCCAGGAGCTTCCACCACCAGACCCCAGGAATTTCCATCACCAGACCCAAGGAGCTTCCATCACCTGACCCCAGGAGCTTCCATCACCAGACCCCAGGAGCTTCCACCACCAGACCCCACTAGCTGCACCACCAGACCCCAGCAGCATCACCACCACACCTCAGGAGCTTCCACCACCAGACCCCAACAACAACTCAACAACCTCAACAACCTCAACAACCCGGCTCACCTGGAGCCACCCAGAGACCCGGCTCACCGTCCGAACCAGGGGACCCGCTTTTAAGTCCCTACCCCCCTCCCCCCCACTGTGTGGCGGAGTCACATCCTGGTTATACAGCAGAGTGGCGCAGCGGAAGCGTGCTGGGCCCATAACCCAGAGGTCGATGGATCGAAACCATCCTCTGCTACTTAAGAGATCCTCTCATACATGAGATGTGAGAGATTAACTGAAATCTATCCAGAGCTTTTTGGAAACAAGAAAGTGGATGTATGATCTATGAACTATGAACATACTGGCTGTTGATGCTGACTGTTGATGAAAATGCTGTTGATGAAAATGCATTTAATCAAAATGAGGATGAAAATATGTCTCAACCTAATAAAGTAAAACCAACCATTTTAAAATAAAGTAAAACCAACCATTTTAAAATAAAGACTCTAAATTGTCTATTTCTGAAGATTCACACACACACACACACACATACACACAGCTGACAGGTTGTTGTGGCCGAGTGGTTAAGGTGATGGACTAGAAATCCATTGGGGATTCCCCGCGCAGGTTCGAATCCTGCCAACAACGAGTAATGTTTGAATGTGCAAGACGACTGCCTAATTTGCAGTTATTAATCATATCCAGTACTGTCTTTCAAAAGTAATCAGTTGGCTTCCCTTGTGGTAAATTTTGTATTTTCTACCCAGCATGGTAATACCGATGGATGATTTTTAATTTTACCGCACCAGGACAACTTATATGAAATCACACATTTATTTCTAACATGAATGATTTGAAGATAGGATTTTTTTTTCGTTACGCCCGCCATTTTCAAAGCATGCAAGTTTTCGTAGTGTAGTGGTTATCACGTTCGCCTAACACGCGAAAGGTCCCCTGTTCGAAACTGGGCGGAAACATGTATTACTGCAATAATATTATTTGGACTTGGAAAACCCCTCTAATCCTCTTCTTGGTGCTCGGCACAGGAAGGTCGACCATCTCTTTCTCGCATTGGGTCTTATGCAGAAATGAATTTCGTTGCAGTTCCACAACTGATTAAAAGCCAGTCATTCCCCATTTACCTAATCTTTCAAATGTCCAACTTTACAGGAAAAAAAGAAACATATTACAGAGATTTTTTACAGGATCTTTTCGTCATGCCCGCCTTTTTCAAAACATGTAAGTCACTAGCTCCACCACCAAACCCCAGCAGCATTAACACCAGACCCCACTAGCTCCACCACCAGACCCCAGGAGCTTCCAACACCAGACCCCACTAGCTCCACCACCATACCCCAGCAGCATCACCACCAGACCCCAGGAGCTTCCACCACCAGACCTCAGGAGCTTCCACCACCAGACCCCAGGAGCTTCCACCAGACCCCAGCAGCATCACCACCAGACCCCACTAGCTCCACCACCAGACCCCAGCAGCATTACCACCAGACCCCATCCACCACCAGACCCTACTAGCTCCACCACCAGACCCCAGCAGCATTACCACCAGACCCCATCCACCACAAGACCCCACTAGCTCCACCACCAGACCCCAGCAGCATCACCACCAGACACCATCCACCACCAGACCCTACTAGCTCCACCACCAGACCCCAGGAGCTTCCAACACCAGACCCCACTAGCTCCACCACCGGACCCCAGCAGCATCAGCACCAGACCCCAGGAGCTTCCACCACCAGACCCCAGGAGCTTCCACCACCAGACCCCAGGAGCTTCCACCACCAGACCCCAGGAGCTTCCACCACCAGACCTCAGGAGCTTCCACCACCAGACCCCAGGAGCTTCCACCACCAGACCCCAGCAGCATCAGCACCAGACCCCAGCAGCATCACCACCAGAACCCAGGAGCTTCCACCACCACACCCCAGGAGCTTCCATCACCAGACCCCAGGAGCTTCCACCACCAGACCCCTCTAGCTGCACCACCAGACCCCAGCAGCATCACCACCACACCTCAGGAGCTTCCACCACCAAACCCTAACAACAACTCAACAACCTCAAAAACCCGGCTCACCTGGAGCCACCCAAAGACCCGGCTCACCGTCCGAACCCGGGGACCCGCTTTTAAGCCCCCCACCGACCGGCCACTGGAGTGAAAGAGCCAGCCCTTGGGCCTGGAGGACCAGGGCCCTGGTACCATAAACACCCAGACGCTCCTAGCACCATGGACAGCACTCTGTCAGATGCTCAAGTGCATATTGTTTTTTACTCATGTTCTGGTTTCAGGACCACAATAAAAACACAATAAAAGCTGAACAGGGTTCCATGGTGTAATGGTTAGCACTCTGGACTTTGACCCCAGGAGCTTCCACCACCAGACACCACTAGCTCCACCACCAGACGACAGCAGCATCACCACCACACCTCAGGAGCTTCCACCACCAGACACCACTAGCTCCACCACCAGACCCCAGCAGCATCACCACCAGACCCCAGCAGCATCACCACCAGACCCCAGGAGCTTCCACCACCAGACCCCAGGAATTTCCATCACCAGACCCAAGGAGCTTCCATCACCTGACCCCAGGAGCTTCCATCACCAGACCCCAGGAGCTTCCACCACCAGACCCCACTAGCTGCACCATCAGACCCCAGCAGCATCACCACCACACCTCAGGAGCTTCCCCCACCAGACCCTGACAACAACTCAACAACCTCAACAACCCGGCTCACCTGGAGCCACCCAGAGACCCGGCTCACCGTCCGAACCAGGGGACCCGCTTTTAAGTCCCCTCCCCCCCTCCCCCCCACTGTGTGGCGGAGTCACATCCTGGTTATACAGCAGAGTGGCGCAGCGGAAGCGTGCTGGGCCCATAACCCAGAGGTCGATGGATCGAAACCATCCTCTGCTACTTAAGAGATCCTCTCATACATGAGATGTGAGAGATTAACTGAAATCTATCCAGAGCTTTTTGGAAACAAGAAAGTGGATGTATGATCTATGAACATACTGCACTGACTGTTGATGAAAATGCATTTAATCAAAATGAGGATGAAAATATGTCTCAACCTAATAAAATAAAACCAACCATTTTAAAATGAAGTAAAACCAACCATTTTAAAATAAAGACTCTAAATTGTCTATTTCTGAAGATTCACACACACACACACACACACACACACACACACACACACACACACACACACACACACACACACACACACACACACACACACACATACACACAGCTGACAGGTTGTTGTGGCCGAGTGGTTAAGGCGATGGACTAGAAATCCATTGGGGATTCCCCGCGCAGGTTGGAATCCTGCCAACAATGAGTAATGTTTGAATGTGCAAGACGACTGCCTAATTTGCAGTTATTAATCATATCCAGTACTGTCTTTCAAAAGTAATCAGTTGGCTTCCCTTGTGGTACATTTTGTATTTTCTACCCAGCATGGTAATACCGATGGATGATTTTTAATTTTACCGCACCAGGACAACTTATATGAAATCACACATTTATTTCTAACATGAATGATTTGAAGATAGGATTTTTTTTTTCGTTACGCCCGCCATTTTCAAAGCATGCAAGTTTCCGTAGTGTAGTGGTTATCACGTTCGCCTAACACGCGAAAGGTCCCCTGTTCGAAACTGGGCGGAAACATGTATTACTGCAATAATATTATTTGGACTTGGAAAACCCCTCTAATCCTCTTCTTGGTGCTCGGCACAGGAAGGTCGACCATCTCTTTTGTCGCATTGGGTCTTATGCAGAAATGAATTTCGTTGCAGTTCCACAACTGATTAAAAGCCAGTCATTCCTCATTTACCTAATCTTTCAAATGTCCAACTTTACAGGAAAAAAAGAAACATATTACAGAGATTTTTTACAGGATCTTTTCGTCATGCCCGCCTTTTTCAAAACATGTAAGTCACTAGCTCCACCACCAAACCCCAGCAGCATTAACACCAGACCCCACTAGCTCCACCACCAGACCCCAGGAGCTTCCAACACCAGACCCCACTAGCTCCACCACCATACCCCAGCAGCATCACCACCAGACCCCAGGAGCTTCCACCACCAGACCCCAGGAGCTTCCACCACCAGACCTCAGGAGCTTCCACCAGACCCCAGCAGCATCACCACCAGACCCCACTAGCTCCACCACCAGACCCCAGCAGCATTACCACCAGACCCCATCCACCACCAGACCCTACTAGCTCCACCACCAGACCCCAGCAGCATTACCACCAGACCCCATCCACCACAAGACCCCACTAGCTCCACCACCAGACCCCAGCAGCATCACCACCAGACCCCATCCACCACCAGACCCTACTAGCTCCACCACCAGACCCCAGGAGCTTCCAACACCAGACCCCACTAGCTCCACCACCGGACCCCAGCAGCATCAGCACCAGACCCCACTAGCTCCACCACCGGACCCCAGCAGCATCAGCACCAGACCCCAGGAGCTTCCACCACCAGACCCCAGGAGCTTCCACCACCAGACCCCAGGAGCTTCCACCACCAGACCTCAGGAGCTTCCACCACCAGACCCCAGGAGCTTCCACCACCAGACCCCAGCAGCATCAGCACCAGACCCCAGCAGCATCACCACCAGAACCCAGGAGCTTCCACCACCACACCCCAGGAGCTTCCATCACCAGACCCCAGGAGCTTCCACCACCAGACCCCTCTAGCTGCACCACCAGACCCCAGCAGCATCACCACCACACCTTAGGAGCTTCCACCACCAAACCCTAACAACAACTCAACAACCTCAAAAACCCGGCTCACCTGGAGCCACCCAAAGACCCGGCTCACCGTCCGAACCCGGGGACCCGCTTTTAAGCCCCCCACCGACCGGCCACTGGAGTGAAAGAGCCAGCCCTTGGGCCTGGAGGACCAGGGCCCTGGTACCATAAACACCCAGACGCTCCTAGCACCATGGACAGCACTCTGTCAGATGCTCAAGCGCATATTGTTTTTTACTCATGTTCTGGTTTCAGGACCACAATAAAAACACAATAAAAGCTGAACAGGGTTCCATGGTGTAATGGTTAGCACTCTGGACTTTGACCCCAGGAGCTTCCACCACCAGACACCTCTAGCTCCACCACCAGACGACAGCAGCATCACCACCACACCGCAGGAGCTTCCACCACCAGACACCACTAGCTCCTCCACCAGACCCCAGCAGCATCACCACCAGACCCCAGGAGCTTCCACCACCAGACCCCAGGAATTTCCATCACCAGACCCAAGGAGCTTCCATCACCTGACCCCAGGAGCTTCCATCACCAGACCCCAGGAGCTTCCACCACCAGACCCCACTAGCTGCACCACCAGACCCCAGCAGCATCACCACCACACCTCAGGAGCTTCCACCACCAGACCCCAACAACAACTCAACAACCTCAACAACCTCAACAACCCGGCTCACCTGGAGCCACCCAGAGACCCGGCTCACCGTCCGAACCAGGGGACCCGCTTTTAAGTCCCTACCCCCCTCCCCCCCACTGTGTGGCGGAGTCACATCCTGGTTATACAGCAGAGTGGCGCAGCGGAAGCGTGCTGGGCCCATAACCCAGAGGTCGATGGATCGAAACCATCCTCTGCTACTTAAGAGATCCTCTCATACATGAGATGTGAGAGATTAACTGAAATCTATCCAGAGCTTTTTGGAAACAAGAAAGTGGATGTATGATCTATGAACATACTGCACTGACTGTTGATGAAAATGCATTTAATCAAAATGAGGATGAAAATATGTCTCAACCTAATAAAGTAAAACCAACCATTTTAAAATAAAGTAAAACCAACCATTTTAAAATAAAGACTCTAAATTGTCTATTTCTGAAGATTCACACACACACACACACACACACACACACACACACACACACATACACACAGCTGACAGGTTTTTGTGGCCGAGTGGTTAAGGCGATGGACTAGAAATCCATTGGGGATTCCCCGCGCAGGTTCGAATCCTGCCAACAACGAGTAATGTTTGAATGTGCAAGACGACTGCCTAATTTGCAGTTATTAATCATATCCAGTACTGTCTTTCAAAAGTAATCAGTTGGCTTCCCTTGTGGTACATTTTGTATTTTCTACCCAGCATGGTAATACCGATGGATGATTTTTAATTTTACCGCACCAGGACAACTTATATGAAATCACACATTTATTTCTAACATGAATGATTTGAAGATAGGATTTTTTTTTCGTTACGCCCGCCATTTTCAAAGCATGCAAGTTTCCGTAGTGTAGTGGTTATCACGTTCGCCTAACACGCGAAAGGTCCCCTGTTCGAAACTGGGCGGAAACATGTATTACTGCAATAATATTATTTGGACTTGGAAAACCCCTCTAATCCTCTTCTTGGTGCTCGGCACAGGAAGGTCGACCATCTCTTTCTCGCATTGGGTCTTATGCAGAAATGAATTTCGTTGCAGTTCCACAACTGATTAAAAGCCAGTCATTCCTCATTTACCTAATCTTTCAAATGTCCAACTTTACAGGAAAAAAAGAAACATATTACAGAGATTTTTTACAGGATCTTTTCGTCATGCCCGCCTTTTTCAAAACATGTAAGTCACTAGCTCCACCACCATACCCCAGCAGCATCACCACCAGACCCCAGGAGCTTCCACCACCAGACCCCAGGAGCTTCCACCACCAGACCTCAGGAGCTTCCACCACCAGACCCCAGGAGCTTCCACCAGACCCCAGCAGCATCACCACCAGACCCCACTAGCTCCACCACCAGACCCCAGCAGCATTACCACCAGACCCCATCCACCACCAGACCCTACTAGCTCCACCACCAGACCCCAGCAGCATTACCACCAGACCCCATCCACCACAAGACCCCACTAGCTCCACCACCAGACCCCAGCAGCATCACCACCAGACCCCATCCACCACCAGACCCTACTAGCTCCACCACCAGACCCCAGGAGCTTCCAACACCAGACCCCACTAGCTCCACCACCGGACCCCAGCAGCATCAGCACCAGACCCCAGGAGCTTCCACCACCAGACCCCAGGAGCTTCCACCACCAGACCCCAGGAGCTTCCACCACCAGACCCCAGGAGCTTCCACCACCAGACCCCAGCAGCATCAGCACCAGACCCCAGCAGCATCACCACCAGAACCCAGGAGATTCCACCACCACACCCCAGGAGCTTCCATCACCAGACCCCAGGAGCTTCCACCACCAGACCCCTCTAGCTGCACCACCAGACCCCAGCAGCATCACCACCACACCTCAGGAGCTTCCACCACCAAACCCTAACAACAACTCAACAACCTCAAAAACCCGGCTCACCTGGAGCCACCCAAAGACCCGGCTCACCGTCCGAACCCGGGGACCCGCTTTTAAGCCCCCCACCGACCGGCCACTGGAGTGAAAGAGCCAGCCCTTGGGCCTGGAGGACCAGGGCCCTGGTACCATAAACACCCAGACGCTCCTAGCACCATGGACAGCACTCTGTCAGATGCTCAAGCGCATATTGTTTTTTACTCATGTTCTGGTTTCAGGACCACAATAAAAACACAATAAAAGCTGAACAGGGTTCCATGGTGTAATGGTTAGCACTCTGGACTTTGACCCCAGGAGCTTCCACCACCAGACACCACTAGCTCCACCACCAGACGACAGCAGCATCACCACCACACCTCAGGAGCTTCCACCACCAGACACCACTAGCTCCACCACCAGACGACAGCAGCATCACCACCACACCGCAGGAGCTTCCACCACCAGACACCACTAGCTCCTCCACCAGACCCCAACAGCATCACCACCAGACCCCAGGAGCTTCCACCACCAGACCCCAGGAATTTCCATCACCAGACCCAAGGAGCTTCCATCACCTGACCCCAGGAGCTTCCATCACCAGACCCCAGGAGCTTCCACCACCAGACCCCACTAGCTGCACCACCAGACCCCAGCAGCATCACCACCACACCTCAGGAGCTTCCACCACCAGACCCCAACAACAACTCAACAACCTCAACAACCTCAACAACCCGGCTCACCTGGAGCCACCCAGAGACCCGGCTCACCGTCCGAACCAGGGGACCCGCTTTTAAGTCCCTACCCCCCTCTCCCCCACTGTGTGGCGGAGTCACATCCTGGTTATACAGCAGAGTGGCGCAGCGGAAGCGTGCTGGGCCCATAACCCAGAGGTCGATGGATCGAAACCATCCTCTGCTACTTAAGAGATCCTCTCATACATGAGATGTGAGAGATTAACTGAAATCTATCCAGAGCTTTTTGGAAACAAGAAAGTGGATGTATGATCTATGAACTATGAACATACTGGCTGTTGATGCTGACTGTTGATGAAAATGCTGTTGATGAAAATGCATTTAATCAAAATGAGGATGAAAATATGTCTCAACCTAATAAAGTAAAACCAACCATTTTAAAATAAAGTAAAACCAACCATTTTAAAATAAAGACTCTAAATTGTCTATTTCTGAAGATTCACACACACACACACACACACATACACACAGCTGACAGGTTGTTGTGGCCGAGTGGTTAAGGTGATGGACTAGAAATCCATTGGGGATTCCCCGCGCAGGTTCGAATCCTGCCAACAACGAGTAATGTTTGAATGTGCAAGACGACTGCCTAATTTGCAGTTATTAATCATATCCAGTACTGTCTTTCAAAAGTAATCAGTTGGCTTCCCTTGTGGTACATTTTGTATTTTCTACCCAGCATGGTAATACCGATGGATGATTTTTAATTTTACCGCACCAGGACAACTTATATGAAATCACACATTTATTTCTAACATGAATGATTTGAAGATAGGATTTTTTTTTCGTTACGCCCGCCATTTTCAAAGCATGCAAGTTTTCGTAGTGTAGTGGTTATCACGTTCGCCTAACACGCGAAAGGTCCCCTGTTCGAAACTGGGCGGAAACATGTATTACTGCAATAATATTATTTGGACTTGGAAAACCCCTCTAATCCTCTTCTTGGTGCTCGGCACAGGAAGGTCGACCATCTCTTTCTCGCATTGGGTCTTATGCAGAAATGAATTTCGTTGCAGTTCCACAACTGATTAAAAGCCAGTCATTCCCCATTTACCTAATCTTTCAAATGTCCAACTTTACAGGAAAAAAAGAAACATATTACAGAGATTTTTTACAGGATCTTTTCAAAACATGTAAGTCACTAGCTCCACCACCAAACCCCAGCAGCATTAACACCAGACCCCACTAGCTCCACCACCAGACCCCAGGAGCTTCCAACACCAGACCCCACTAGCTCCACCACCATACCCCAGCAGCATCACCACCAGACCCCAGGAGCTTCCACCACCAGACCTCAGGAGCTTCCACCACCAGACCCCAGGAGCTTCCACCAGACCCCAGCAGCATCACCACCAGACCCCACTAGCTCCACCACCAGACCCCAGCAGCATTACCACCAGACCCCATCCACCACCAGACCCTACTAGCTCCACCACCAGACCCCAGCAGCATTACCACCAGACCCCATCCACCACAAGACCCCACTAGCTCCACCACCAGACCCCAGCAGCATCACCACCAGACACCATCCACCACCAGACCCTACTAGCTCCACCACCAGACCCCAGGAGCTTCCAACACCAGACCCCACTAGCTCCACCACCGGACCCCAGCAGCATCAGCACCAGACCCCAGGAGCTTCCACCACCAGACCCCAGGAGCTTCCACCACCAGACCCCAGGAGCTTCCACCACCAGACCCCAGGAGCTTCCACCACCAGACCTCAGGAGCTTCCACCACCAGACCCCAGGAGCTTCCACCACCAGACCCCAGCAGCATCAGCACCAGACCCCAGCAGCATCACCACCAGAACCCAGGAGCTTCCACCACCACACCCCAGGAGCTTCCATCACCAGACCCCAGGAGCTTCCACCACCAGACCCCTCTAGCTGCACCACCAGACCCCAGCAGCATCACCACCACACCTCAGGAGCTTCCACCACCAAACCCTAACAACAACTCAACAACCTCAAAAACCCGGCTCACCTGGAGCCACCCAAAGACCCGGCTCACCGTCCGAACCCGGGGACCCGCTTTTAAGCCCCCCACCGACCGGCCACTGGAGTGAAAGAGCCAGCCCTTGGGCCTGGAGGACCAGGGCCCTGGTACCATAAACACCCAGACGCTCCTAGCACCATGGACAGCACTCTGTCAGATGCTCAAGCGCATATTGTTTTTTACTCATGTTCTGGTTTCAGGACCACAATAAAAACACAATAAAAGCTGAACAGGGTTCCATGGTGTAATGGTTAGCACTCTGGACTTTGACCCCAGGAGCTTCCACCACCAGACACCTCTAGCTCCACCACCAGACGACAGCAGCATCACCACCACACCGCAGGAGCTTCCACCACCAGACACCACTAGCTCCTCCACAAGACCCCAGCAGCATCACCACCAGACCCCAGGAGCTTCCACCACCAGACCCCAGGAATTTCCATCACCAGACCCAAGGAGCTTCCATCACCTGACCCCAGGAGCTTCCATCACCAGACCCCAGGAGCTTCCACCACCAGACCCCACTAGCTGCACCACCAGACCCCAGCAGCATCACCACCACACCTCAGGAGCTTCCACCACCAGACCCCAACAACAACTCAACAACCTCAACAACCTCAACAACCCGGCTCACCTGGAGCCACCCAGAGACCCGGCTCACCGTCCGAACCAGGGGACCCGCTTTTAAGTCCCTACCCCCCTCTCCCCCACTGTGTGGCGGAGTCACATCCTGGTTATACAGCAGAGTGGCGCAGCGGAAGCGTGCTGGGCCCATAACCCAGAGGTCGATGGATCGAAACCATCCTCTGCTACTTAAGAGATCCTCTCATACATGAGATGTGAGAGATTAACTGAAATCTATCCAGAGCTTTTTGGAAACAAGAAAGTGGATGTATGATCTATGAACTATGAACATACTGGCTGTTGATGCTGACTGTTGATGAAAATGCTGTTGATGAAAATGCATTTAATCAAAATGAGGATGAAAATATGTCTCAACCTAATAAAGTAAAACCAACCATTTTAAAATAAAGTAAAACCAACCATTTTAAAATAAAGACTCTAAATTGTCTATTTCTGAAGATTCACACACACACACACACACACATACACACAGCTGACAGGTTGTTGTGGCCGAGTGGTTAAGGTGATGGACTAGAAATCCATTGGGGATTCCCCGCGCAGGTTCGAATCCTGCCAACAACGAGTAATGTTTGAATGTGCAAGACGACTGCCTAATTTGCAGTTATTAATCATATCCAGTACTGTCTTTCAAAAGTAATCAGTTGGCTTCCCTTGTGGTAAATTTTGTATTTTCTACCCAGCATGGTAATACCGATGGATGATTTTTAATTTTACCGCACCAGGACAACTTATATGAAATCACACATTTATTTCTAACATGAATGATTTGAAGATAGGATTTTTTTTTCATTACGCCCGCCATTTTCAAAGCATTCAAGTTTTCGTAGTGTAGTGGTTACCACGTTCGCCTAACACGCGAAAGGTCCCCTGTTCGAAACTGGGCGGAAACATGTATTACTGCAATAATATTATTTGGACTTGGAAAACCCCTCTAATCCTCTTCTTGGTGCTCGGCACAGGAAGGTCGACCATCTCTTTCTCGCATTGGGTCTTATGCAGAAATGAATTTCGTTGCAGTTCCACAACTGATTAAAAGCCAGTCATTCCCCATTTACCTAATCTTTCAAATGTCCAACTTTACAGGAAAAAAAGAAACATATTACAGAGATTTTTTACAGGATCTTTTCGTCATGCCCGCCTTTTTCAAAACATGTAAGTCACTAGCTCCACCACCAAACCCCAGCAGCATTAACACCAGACCCCACTAGCTCCACCACCAGACCCCAGGAGCTTCCAACACCAGACCCCACTAGCTCCACCACCATACCCCAGCAGCATCACCACCAGACCCCAGGAGCTTCCACCACCAGACCTCAGGAGCTTCCACCACCAGACCCCAGGAGCTTCCACCAGACCCCAGCAGCATCACCACCAGACCCCACTAGCTCCACCACCAGACCCCAGCAGCATTACCACCAGACCCCATCCACCACCAGACCCTACTAGCTCCACCACCAGACCCCAGCAGCATTACCACCAGACCCCATCCACCACAAGACCCCACTAGCTCCACCACCAGACCCCAGCAGCATCACCACCAGACACCATCCACCACCAGACCCTACTAGCTCCACCACCAGACCCCAGGAGCTTCCAACACCAGACCCCACTAGCTCCACCACCGGACCCCAGCAGCATCAGCACCAGACCCCAGGAGCTTCCACCACCAGACCCCAGGAGCTTCCACCACCAGACCCCAGGAGCTTCCACCACCAGACCCCAGGAGCTTCCACCACCAGACCTCAGGAGCTTCCACCACCAGACCCCAGGAGCTTCCACCACCAGACCCCAGCAGCAT
>NW_026906212.1:232500-309631 GCF_033807715.1 Cololabis saira
ACCGGACCCCAGCAGCATCAGCACCAGACCCCAGGAGCTTCCACCACCAGACCCCAGGAGCTTCCACCACCAGACCCCAGGAGCTTCCACCACCAGACCCCAGGAGCTTCCACCACCAGACCCCAGCAGCATCAGCACCAGACCCCAGCAGCATCACCACCAGAACCCAGGAGATTCCACCACCACACCCCAGGAGCTTCCATCACCAGACCCCAGGAGCTTCCACCACCAGACCCCTCTAGCTGCACCACCAGACCCCAGCAGCATCACCACCACACCTCAGGAGCTTCCACCACCAAACCCTAACAACAACTCAACAACCTCAAAAACCCGGCTCACCTGGAGCCACCCAAAGACCCAGCTCACCGTCCGAACCCGGGGACCCGCTTTTAAGCCCCCCACCGACCGGCCACTGGAGTGAAAGAGCCAGCCCTTGGGCCTGGAGGACCAGGGCCCTGGTACCATAAACACCCAGACGCTCCTAGCACCATGGACAGCACTCTGTCAGATGCTCAAGCGCATATTGTTTTTTACTCATGTTCTGGTTTCAGGACCACAATAAAAACACAATAAAAGCTGAACAGGGTTCCATGGTGTAATGGTTAGCACTCTGGACTTTGACCCCAGGAGCTTCCACCACCAGACACCACTAGCTCCACCACCAGACGACAGCAGCATCACCACCACACCTCAGGAGCTTCCACCACCAGACACCACTAGCTCCACCACCAGACGACAGCAGCATCACCACCACACCGCAGGAGCTTCCACCACCAGACACCACTAGCTCCTCCACCAGACCCCAACAGCATCACCACCAGACCCCAGGAGCTTCCACCACCAGACCCCAGGAATTTCCATCACCAGACCCAAGGAGCTTCCATCACCTGACCCCAGGAGCTTCCATCACCAGACCCCAGGAGCTTCCACCACCAGACCCCACTAGCTGCACCACCAGACCCCAGCAGCATCACCACCACACCTCAGGAGCTTCCACCACCAGACCCCAACAACAACTCAACAACCTCAACAACCTCAACAACCCGGCTCACCTGGAGCCACCCAGAGACCCGGCTCACCGTCCGAACCAGGGGACCCGCTTTTAAGTCCCTACCCCCCTCTCCCCCACTGTGTGGCGGAGTCACATCCTGGTTATACAGCAGAGTGGTGCAGCGGAAGCGTGCTGGGCCCATAACCCAGAGGTCGATGGATCGAAACCATCCTCTGCTACTTAAGAGATCCTCTCATACATGAGATGTGAGAGATTAACTGAAATCTATCCAGAGCTTTTTGGAAACAAGAAAGTGGATGTATGATCTATGAACTATGAACATACTGGCTGTTGATGCTGACTGTTGATGAAAATGCTGTTGATGAAAATGCATTTAATCAAAATGAGGATGAAAATATGTCTCAACCTAATAAAGTAAAACCAACCATTTTAAAATAAAGTAAACCAACCATTTTAAAATAAAGACTCTAAATTGTCTATTTCTGAAGATTCACACACACACACACACACATACACACAGCTGACAGGTTGTTGTGGCCGAGTGGTTAAGGCGATGGACTAGAAATCCATTGGGGATTCCCTGCGCAGGTTCGAATCCTGCCAACAACGAGTAATGTTTGAATGTGCAAGACGACTGCCTAATTTGCAGTTATTAATCATATCCAGTACTGTCTTTCAAAAGTAATCAGTTGGCTTCCCTTGTGGTACATTTTGTATTTTCTACCCAGCATGGTAATACCGATGGATGATTTTTAATTTTACCGCACCAGGACAACTTATATGAAATCACACATTTATTTCTAACATGAATGATTTGAAGATAGGATTTTTTTTTCGTTACGCCCGCCATTTTCAAAGCATGCAAGTTTTCGTAGTGTAGTGGTTATCACGTTCGCCTAACACGCGAAAGGTCCCCTGTTCGAAACTGGGCGGAAACATGTATTACTGCAATAATATTATTTGGACTTGGAAAACCCCTCTAATCCTCTTCTTGGTGCTCGGCACAGGAAGGTCGACCATCTCTTTCTCGCATTGGGTCTTATGCAGAAATGAATTTCGTTGCAGTTCCACAACTGATTAAAAGCCAGTCATTCCCCATTTACCTAATCTTTCAAATGTCCAACTTTACAGGAAAAAAAGAAACATATTACAGAGATTTTTTACAGGATCTTTTCGTCATGCCCGCCTTTTTCAAAACATGTAAGTCACTAGCTCCACCACCAAACCCCAGCAGCATTAACACCAGACCCCACTAGCTCCACCACCAGACCCCAGGAGCTTCCAACACCAGACCCCACTAGCTCCACCACCATACCCCAGCAGCATCACCACCAGACCCCAGGAGCTTCCACCACCAGACCTCAGGAGCTTCCACCACCAGACCCCAGGAGCTTCCACCAGACCCCAGCAGCATCACCACCAGACCCCACTAGCTCCACCACCAGACCCCAGCAGCATTACCACCAGACCCCATCCACCACCAGACCCTACTAGCTCCACCACCAGACCCCAGCAGCATTACCACCAGACCCCATCCACCACAAGACCCCACTAGCTCCACCACCAGACCCAAGCAGCATCACCACCAGACACCATCCACCACCAGACCCTACTAGCTCCACCACCAGACCCCAGGAGCTTCCAACACCAGACCCCACTAGCTCCACCACCGGACCCCAGCAGCATCAGCACCAGACCCCAGGAGCTTCCACCACCAGACCCCAGGAGCTTCCACCACCAGACCCCAGGAGCTTCCACCACCAGACCCCAGGAGCTTCCACCACCAGACCCCAGGAGCTTCCACCACCAGACCCCAGCAGCATCAGCACCAGACCCCAGCAGCATCACCACCAGAACCCAGGAGCTTCCACCACCACACCCCAGGAGCTTCCATCACCAGACCCCAGGAGCTTCCACCACCAGACCCCTCTAGCTGCACCACCAGACCCCAGCAGCATCACCACCACACCTCAGGAGCTTCCACCACCAAACCCTAACAACAACTCAACAACCTCAAAAACCCGGCTCACCTGGAGCCACCCAAAGACCCGGCTCACCGTCCGAACCCGGGGACCCGCTTTTAAGCCCCCCACCGACCGGCCACTGGAGTGAAAGAGCCAGCCCTTGGGCCTGGAGGACCAGGGCCCTGGTACCATAAACACCCAGACGCTCCTAGCACCATGGACAGCACTCTGTCAGATGCTCAAGCGCATATTGTTTTTTACTCATGTTCTGGTTTCAGGACCACAATAAAAACACAATAAAAGCTGAACAGGGTTCCATGGTGTAATGGTTAGCACTCTGGACTTTGACCCCAGGAGCTTCCACCACCAGACACCACTAGCTCCACCACCAGACGACAGCAGCATCACCACCACACCTCAGGAGCTTCCACCACCAGACACCACTAGCTCCACCACCAGACCCCAGCAGCATCACCACCAGACCCCAGCAGCATCACCACCAGACCCCAGGAGCTTCCACCACCAGACCCCAGGAATTTCCATCACCAGACCCAAGGAGCTTCCATCACCTGACCCCAGGAGCTTCCATCACCAGACCCCAGGAGCTTCCACCACCAGACCCCACTAGCTGCACCACCAGACCCCAGCAGCATCACCACCACACCTCAGGAGCTTCCACCACCAGACCCCAACAACAACTCAACAACCTCAACAACCCGGCTCACCTGGAGCCACCCAGAGACCCGGCTCACCGTCCGAACCAGGGGACCCGCTTTTAAGTCCCCTACCCCCCTCCCCATCACTGTGTGGCGGAGTCACATCCTGGTTATACAGCAGAGTGGCGCAGCGGAAGCGTGCTGGCCCATAACCCAGAGGTCGATGGATCGAAACCATCCTCTGCTACTTAAGAGATCCTCTCATACATGAGATGTGAGAGATTAACTGAAATCTATCCAGAGCTTTTTGGAAACAAGAAAGTGGATGTATGATCTATGAACATACTGCACTGACTGTTGATGAAAATGCATTTAATCAAAATGAGGATGAAAATATGTCTCAACCTAATAAAGTAAAACCAACCATTTTAAAATAAAGTAAAACCAACCATTTTAAAATAAAGACTCTAAATTGTCTATTTCTGAAGATTCACACACACACACACACACACACACACACACACACACACACACATACACACAGCTGACAGGTTTTTGTGGCCGAGTGGTTAAGGCGATGGACTAGAAATCCATTGGGGATTCCCCGCGCAGGTTCGAATCCTGCCAACAACGAGTAATGTTTGAATGTGCAAGACGACTGCCTAATTTGCAGTTAATAATCATATCCAGTACTGTCTTTCAAAAGTAATCAGTTGGCTTCCCTTGTGGTACATTTTGTATTTTCTACCCAGCATGGTAATACCGATGGATGATTTTTAATTTTACCGCACCAGGACAACTTATATGAAATCACACATTTATTTCTAACATGAATGATTTGAAGATAGGATTTTTTTTTCGTTACGCCCGCCATTTTCAAAGCATGCAAGTTTCCGTAGTGTAGTGGTTATCACGTTCGCCTAACACGCGAAAGGTCCCCTGTTCGAAACTGGGCGGAAACATGTATTACTGCAATAATATTATTTGGACTTGGAAAACCCCTCTAATCCTCTTCTTGGTGCTCGGCACAGGAAGGTCGACCATCTCTTTCTCGCATTGGGTCTTATGCAGAAATGAATTTCGTTGCAGTTCCACAACTGATTAAAAGCCAGTCATTCCTCATTTACCTAATCTTTCAAATGTCCAACTTTACAGGAAAAAAAGAAACATATTACAGAGATTTTTTACAGGATCTTTTCGTCATGCCCGCCTTTTTCAAAACATGTAAGTCACTAGCTCCACCACCATACCCCAGCAGCATCACCACCAGACCCCAGGAGCTTCCACCACCAGACCCCAGGAGCTTCCACCACCAGACCTCAGGAGCTTCCACCACCAGACCCCAGGAGCTTCCACCAGACCCCAGCAGCATCACCACCAGACCCCACTAGCTCCACCACCAGACCCCAGCAGCATTACCACCAGACCCCATCCACCACCAGACCCTACTAGCTCCACCACCAGACCCCAGCAGCATTACCACCAGACCCCATCCACCACAAGACCCCACTAGCTCCACCACCAGACCCCAGCAGCATCACCACCAGACCCCATCCACCACCAGACCCTACTAGCTCCACCACCAGACCCCAGGAGCTTCCAACACCAGACCCCACTAGCTCCACCACCGGACCCCAGCAGCATCAGCACCAGACCCCAGGAGCTTCCACCACCAGACCCCAGGAGCTTCCACCACCAGACCCCAGGAGCTTCCACCACCAGACCCCAGGAGCTTCCACCACCAGACCCCAGCAGCATCAGCACCAGACCCCAGCAGCATCACCACCAGAACCCAGGAGATTCCACCACCACACCCCAGGAGCTTCCATCACCAGACCCCAGGAGCTTCCACCACCAGACCCCTCTAGCTGCACCACCAGACCCCAGCAGCATCACCACCACACCTCAGGAGCTTCCACCACCAAACCCTAACAACAACTCAACAACCTCAAAAACCCGGCTCACCTGGAGCCACCCAAAGACCCGGCTCACCGTCCGAACCCGGGGACCCGCTTTTAAGCCCCCCACCGACCGGCCACTGGAGTGAAAGAGCCAGCCCTTGGGCCTGGAGGACCAGGGCCCTGGTACCATAAACACCCAGACGCTCCTAGCACCATGGACAGCACTCTGTCAGATGCTCAAGCGCATATTGTTTTTTACTCATGTTCTGGTTTCAGGACCACAATAAAAACACAATAAAAGCTGAACAGGGTTCCATGGTGTAATGGTTAGCACTCTGGACTTTGACCCCAGGAGCTTCCACCACCAGACACCACTAGCTCCACCACCAGACGACAGCAGCATCACCACCACACCTCAGGAGCTTCCACCACCAGACACCACTAGCTCCACCACCAGACCCCAGCAGCATCACCACCAGACCCCAGCAGCATCACCACCAGACCCCAGGAGCTTCCACCACCAGACCCCAGGAATTTCCATCACCAGACCCAAGGAGCTTCCATCACCTGACCCCAGGAGCTTCCATCACCAGACCCCAGGAGCTTCCACCACCAGACCCCACTAGCTGCACCACCAGACCCCAGCAGCATCACCACCACACCTCAGGAGCTTCCACCACCAGACCCCAACAACAACTCAACAACCTCAACAACCCGGCTCACCTGGAGCCACCCAGAGACCCGGCTCACCGTCCGAACCAGGGGACCCGCTTTTAAGTCCCCTACCCCCCTCCCCCCCACTGTGTGGCGGAGTCACATCCTGGTTATACAGCAGAGTGGCGCAGCGGAAGCGTGCTGGGCCCATAACCCAGAGGTCGATGGATCGAAACCATCCTCTGCTACTTAAGAGATCCTCTCATACATGAGATGTGAGAGATTAACTGAAATCTATCCAGAGCTTTTTGGAAACAAGAAAGTGGATGTATGAACTATGAACATACTGGCTGTTGATGCTGACTGTTGATGCTGACTGTTGATGAAAATGCTGTTGATGAAAATGCATTTAATCAAAATGAGGATGAAAATATGTCTCAACCTAATAAAGTAAAACCAACCATTTTAAAATAAAGTAAAACCAACCATTTTAAAATAAAGACTCTAAATTGTCTATTTCTGAAGATTCACACACACACACACACACATACACACAGCTGACAGGTTGTTGTGGCCGAGTGGTTAAGGCGATGGACTAGAAATCCATTGGGGATTCCCCGCGCAGGTTCGAATCCTGCCAACAACGAGTAATGTTTGAATGTGCAAGACGACTGCCTAATTTGCAGTTATTAATCATATCCAGTACTGTCTTTCAAAAGTAATCAGTTGGCTTCCCTTGTGGTACATTTTGTATTTTCTACCCAGCATGGTAATACCGATGGATGATTTTTAATTTTACCGCACCAGGACAACTTATATGAAATCACACATTTATTTCTAACATGAATGATTTGAAGATAGGATTTTTTTTTCGTTACGCCCGCCATTTTCAAAGCATGCAAGTTTTCGTAGTGTAGTGGTTATCACGTTCGCCTAACACGCGAAAGGTCCCCTGTTCGAAACTGGGCGGAAACATGTATTACTGCAATAATATTATTTGGACTTGGAAAACCCCTCTAATCCTCTTCTTGGTGCTCGGCACAGGAAGGTCGACCATCTCTTTCTCGCATTGGGTCTTATGCAGAAATGAATTTCGTTGCAGTTCCACAACTGATTAAAAGCCAGTCATTCCCCATTTACCTAATCTTTCAAATGTCCAACTTTACAGGAAAAAAAGAAACATATTACAGAGATTTTTTACAGGATCTTTTCGTCATGCCCGCCTTTTTCAAAACATGTAAGTCACTAGCTCCACCACCAAACCCCAGCAGCATTAACACCAGACCCCACTAGCTCCACCACCAGACCCCAGGAGCTTCCAACACCAGACCCCACTAGCTCCACCACCATACCCCAGCAGCATCACCACCAGACCCCAGGAGCTTCCACCACCAGACCTCAGGAGCTTCCACCACCAGACCCCAGGAGCTTCCACCAGACCCCAGCAGCATCACCACCAGACCCAACTAGCTCCACCACCAGACCCCAGCAGCATTACCACCAGACCCCATCCACCACCAGACCCTACTAGCTCCACCAACAGACCCCAGCAGCATTACCACCAGACCCCATCCACCACAAGACCCCACTAGCTCCACCACCAGACCCCAGCAGCATCACCACCAGACACCATCCACCACCAGACCCTACTAGCTCCACCACCAGACCCCAGGAGCTTCCAACATCAGACCCCACTAGCTCCACCACCGGACCCCAGCAGCATCAGCACCAGACCCCAGGAGCTTCCACCACCAGACCCCAGGAGCTTCCACCACCAGACCCCAGGAGCTTCCACCACCAGACCCCAGGAGCTTCCACCACCAGACCTCAGGAGCTTCCACCACCAGACCCCAGGAGCTTCCACCACCAGACCCCAGCAGCATCAGCACCAGACCCCAGCAGCATCACCACCAGAACCCAGGAGCTTCCACCACCACACCCCAGGAGCTTCCATCACCAGACCCCAGGAGCTTCCACCACCAGACCCCTCTAGCTGCACCACCAGACCCCAGCAGCATCACCACCACACCTCAGGAGCTTCCACCACCAAACCCTAACAACAACTCAACAACCTCAAAAACCCGGCTCACCTGGAGCCACCCAAAGACCCGGCTCACCGTCCGAACCCGGGGACCCGCTTTTAAGCCCCCCACCGACCGGCCACTGGAGTGAAAGAGCCAGCCCTTGGGCCTGGAGGACCAGGGCCCTGGTACCATAAACACCCAGACGCTCCTAGCACCATGGACAGCACTCTGTCAGATGGTCAAGCGCATATTGTTTTTTACTCATGTTCTGGTTTCAGGACCACAATAAAAACACAATAAAAGCTGAACAGGGTTCCATGGTGTAATGGTTAGCACTCTGGACTTTGACCCCAGGAGCTTCCACCACCAGACACCACTAGCTCCACCACCAGACGACAGCAGCATCACCACCACACCTCAGGAGCTTCCACCACCAGACACCACTAGCTCCACCACCAGACCCCAGCAGCATCACCACCAGACCCCAGCAGCATCACCACCAGACCCCAGGAGCTTCCACCACCAGACCCCAGGAATTTCCATCACCAGACCCAAGGAGCTTCCATCACCTGACCCCAGGAGCTTCCATCACCAGACCCCAGGAGCTTCCACCACCAGACCCCACTAGCTGCACCACCAGACCCCAGCAGCATCACCACCACACCTCAGGAGCTTCCACCACCAGACCCCAACAACAACTCAACAACCTCAACAACCCGGCTCACCTGGAGCCACCCAGAGACCCGGCTCACCGTCCGAACCAGGGGACCCGCTTTTAAGTCCCCTACCCCCCTCCCCATCACTGTGTGGCGGAGTCACATCCTGGTTATACAGCAGAGTGGCGCAGCGGAAGCGTGCTGGGCCCATAACCCAGAGGTCGATGGATTGAAACCATCCTCTGCTACTTAAGAGATCCTCTCATACATGAGATGTGAGAGATTAACTGAAATCTATCCAGAGCTTTTTGGAAACAAGAAAGTGGATGTATGATCTATGAACATACTGCACTGACTGTTGATGAAAATGCATTTAATCAAAATGAGGATGAAAATATGTCTCAACCTAATAAAGTAAAACCAACCATTTTAAAATAAAGTAAAACCAACCATTTTAAAATAAAGACTCTAAATTGTCTATTTCTGAAGATTCACACACACACACACACACACACACACACACACACACACATACACACAGCTGACAGGTTGTTGTGGCCGAGTGGTTAAGGCGATGGACTAGAAATCCATTGGGGATTCCCCGCGCAGGTTCGAATCCTGCCAACAACGAGTAATGTTTGAATGTGCAAGACGACAGCCTAATTTGCAGTTATTAATCATATCCAGTACTGTCTTTCAAAAGTAATCAGTTGGCTTCCCTTGTGGTACATTTTGTATTTTCTACCCAGCATGGTAATACCGATGGATGATTTTTAATTTTACCGCACCAGGACAACTTATATGAAATCACACATTTATTTCTAACATGAATGATTTGAAGATAGGATTTTTTTTTCGTTACGCCCGCCATTTTCAAAGCATGCAAGTTTCCGTAGTGTAGTGGTTATCACGTTCGCCTAACACGCGAAAGGTCCCCTGTTCGAAACTGGGCGGAAACATGTATTACTGCAATAATATTATTTGGACTTGGAAAACCCCTCTAATCCTCTTCTTGGTGCTCGGCACAGGAAGGTCGACCATCTCTTTCTCGCATTGGGTCTTATGCAGAAATGAATTTCGTTGCAGTTCCACAACTGATTAAAAGCCAGTCATTCCCCATTTACCTAATCTTTCAAATGTCCAACTTTACAGGAAAAAAAGAAACATGTTACAGAGATTTTTTACAGGATCTTTTCGTCATGCCCGCCTTTTTCAAAACATGTAAGTCACTAGCTCCACCACCAAACCCCAGCAGCATTAACACCAGACCCCACTAGCTCCACCACCAGACCCCAGGAGCTTCCAACACCAGACCCCACTAGCTCCACCACCATACCCCAGCAGCATCACCACCAGACCCCAGGAGCTTCCACCACCAGACCCCAGGAGCTTCCACCACCAGACCTCAGGAGCTTCCACCACCAGACCCCAGGAGCTTCCACCAGACCCCAGCAGCATCACCACCAGACCCCACTAGCTCCACCACCAGACCCCAGCAGCATTACCACCAGACCCCATCCACCACCAGACCCTACTAGCTCCACCACCAGACCCCAGCAGCATTACCACCAGACCCCATCCACCACAAGACCCCACTAGCTCCACCACCAGACCCCAGCAGCATCACCACCAGACCCCATCCACCACCAGACCCTACTAGCTCCACCACCAGACCCCAGGAGCTTCCAACACCAGACCCCACTAGCTCCACCACCAGACCCCAGCAGCATCAGCACCAGACCCCAGGAGCTTCCACCACCAGACCCCAGGAGCTTCCACCACCAGACCCCAGGAGCTTCCACCACCAGACCTCAGAAGCTTCCACCACCAGACCCCAGGAGCTTCCACCACCAGACCCCAGGAGCTTCCACCACCAGACCCCAGGAGCTTCCACCACCAGACCTCAGGAGCTTCCACCACCAGACCCCAGGAGCTTCCACCACCAGACCCCAGCAGCATCAGCACCAGACCCCAGCAGCATCACCACCAGAACCCAGGAGCTTCCACCACCACACCCCAGGAGCTTCCATCACCAGACCCCAGGAGCTTCCACCACCAGACCCCTCTAGCTGCACCACCAGACCCCAGGAGCATCACCACCACACCTCAGGAGCTTCCACCACCAAACCCTAACAACAACTCAACAACCTCAAAAACCCGGCTCACCTGGAGCCACCCAAAGACCCGGCTCACCATCCGAACCCGGGGACCCGCTTTTAAGCCCCCCACCGACCGGCCACTGGAGTGAAAGAGCCAGCCCTTGGGCCTGGAGGACCAGGGCCCTGGTACCATAAACACCCAGACGCTCCTAGCACCATGGACAGCACTCTGTCAGATGCTCAAGTGCATATTGTTTTTTACTCATGTTCTGGTTTCAGGACCACAATAAAAACACAATAAAAGCCGAACAGGGTTCCATGGTGTAATGGTTAGCACTCTGGACTTTGACCCCAGGAGCTTCCACCACCAGACACCACTAGCTCCACCACCAGACGACAGCAGCATCACCACCACACCTCAGGAGCTTCCACCACCAGACACCACTAGCTCCACCACCAGACCCCAGCAGCATCACCACCAGACCCCAGCAGCATCACCACCAGACCCCAGGAGCTTCCACCACCAGACCCCAGGAATTTCCATCACCAGACCCAAGGAGCTTCCATCACCTGACCCCAGGAGCTTCCATCACCAGACCCCAGGAGCTTCCACCACCAGACCCCACTAGCTGCACCATCAGACCCCAGCAGCATCACCACCACACCTCAGGAGCTTCCACCACCAGACCCTGACAACAACTCAACAACCTCAACAACCCGGCTCACCTGGAGCCACCCAGAGACCCGGCTCACCGTCCGAACCAGGGGACCCGCTTTTAAGTCCCCTCCCCCCCTCCCCCCCACTGTGTGGCGGAGTCACATCCTGGTTATACAGCAGAGTGGCGCAGCGGAAGCGTGCTGGGCCCATAACCCAGAGGTCGATGGATCGAAACCATCCTCTGCTACTTAAGAGATCCTCTCATACATGAGATGTGAGAGATTAACTGAAATCTATCCAGAGCTTTTTGGAAACAAGAAAGTGGATGTATGATCTATGAACATACTGCACTGACTGTTGATGAAAATGCATTTAATCAAAATGAGGATGAAAATATGTCTCAACCTAATAAAGTAAAAGCAACCATTTTAAAATAAAGTAAAACCAACCATTTTAAAATAAAGACTCTAAATTGTCTATTTCTGAAGATTCACACACACACACACACACACACACACACACACACACACACACATACACACAGCTGACAGGTTGTTGTGGCCGAGTGGTTAAGGCGATGGACTAGAAATCCATTGGGGATTCCCCGCGGAGGTTCGAATCCTGCCAACAACGAGTAATGTTTGAATGTGCAAGACGACAGCCTAATTTGCAGTTATTAATCATATCCAGTACTGTCTTTCAAAAGTAATCAGTTGGCTTCCCTTGTGGTACATTTTGTATTTTCTACCCAGCATGGTAATACCGATGGATGATTTTTAATTTTACCGCACCAGGACAACTTATATGAAATCACACATTTATTTCTAACATGAATGATTTGAAGATAGGATTTTTTTTTCGTTACGCCCGCCATTTTCAAAGCATGCAAGTTTCCGTAGTGTAGTGGTTATCACGTTCGCCTAACACGCGAAAGGTCCCCTGTTCGAAACTGGGCGGAAACATGTATTACTGCAATAATATTATTTGGACTTGGAAAACCCCTCTAATCCTCTTCTTGGTGCTCGGCACAGGAAGGTCGACCATCTCTTTCTCGCATTGGGTCTTATGCAGAAATGAATTTCGTTGCAGTTCCACAACTGATTAAAAGCCAGTCATTCCCCATTTACCTAATCTTTCAAATGTCCAACTTTACAGGAAAAAAAGAAACATATTACAGAGATTTTTTACAGGATCTTTTCGTCATGCCCGCCTTTTTCAAAACATGTAAGTCACTAGCTCCACCACCAAACCCCAGCAGCATTAACACCAGACCCCACTAGCTCCACCACCAGACCCCAGGAGCTTCCAACACCAGACCCCACTAGCTCCACCACCATACCCCAGCAGCATCACCACCAGACCCCAGGAGCTTCCACCACCAGACCCCAGGAGCTTCCACCACCAGACCTCAGGAGCTTCCACCACCAGACCCCAGGAGCTTCCACCAGACCCCAGCAGCATCAC
Organism: Cololabis saira; assembly: GCF_033807715.1. Lineage (NCBI taxonomy): Eukaryota > Metazoa > Chordata > Actinopteri > Beloniformes > Belonidae > Cololabis > Cololabis saira. The sequence goes on from NW_026906212.1 coordinate 245,589, forward strand.
CACCAGACCCCACTAGCTCCACCACCAGACCCCAGCAGCATTACCACCAGACCCCATCCACCACCAGACCCTACTAGCTCCACCACCAGACCCCAGCAGCATTACCACCAGACCCCATCCACCACAAGACCCCACTAGCTCCACCACCAGACCCCAGCAGCATCACCACCAGACCCCATCCACCACCAGACCCTACTAGCTCCACCACCAGACCCCAGGAGCTTCCAACACCAGACCCCACTAGCTCCACCACCAGACCCCAGCAGCATCAGCACCAGACCCCAGGAGCTTCCACCACCAGACCCCAGGAGCTTCCACCACCAGACCCCAGGAGCTTCCACCACCAGACCTCAGGAGCTTCCACCACCAGACCCCAGGAGCTTCCACCACCAGACCCCAGGAGCTTCCACCACCAGACCCCAGGAGCTTCCACCACCAGACCTCAGGAGCTTCCACCACCAGACCCCAGGAGCTTCCACCACCAGACCCCAGCAGCATCAGCACCAGACCCCAGCAGCATCACCACCAGAACCCAGGAGCTTCCACCACCACACCCCAGGAGCTTCCATCACCAGACCCCAGGAGCTTCCACCACCAGACCCCTCTAGCTGCACCACCAGACCCCAGGAGCATCACCACCACACCTCAGGAGCTTCCACCACCAAACCCTAACAACAACTCAACAACCTCAAAAACCCGGCTCACCTGGAGCCACCCAAAGACCCGGCTCACCATCCGAACCCGGGGACCCGCTTTTAAGCCCCCCACCGACCGGCCACTGGAGTGAAAGAGCCAGCCCTTGGGCCTGGAGGACCAGGGCCCTGGTACCATAAACACCCAGACGCTCCTAGCACCATGGACAGCACTCTGTCAGATGCTCAAGTGCATATTGTTTTTTACTCATGTTCTGGTTTCAGGACCACAATAAAAACACAATAAAAGCTGAACAGGGTTCCATGGTGTAATGGTTAGCACTCTGGACTTTGACCCCAGGAGCTTCCACCACCAGACACCACTAGCTCCACCACCAGACGACAGCAGCATCACCACCACACCTCAGGAGCTTCCACCACCAGACACCACTAGCTCCACCACCAGACCCCAGCAGCATCACCACCAGACCCCAGCAGCATCACCACCAGACCCCAGGAGCTTCCACCACCAGACCCCAGGAATTTCCATCACCAGACCCAAGGAGCTTCCATCACCTGACCCCAGGAGCTTCCATCACCAGACCCCAGGAGCTTCCACCACCAGACCCCACTAGCTGCACCATCAGACCCCAGCAGCATCACCACCACACCTCAGGAGCTTCCACCACCAGACCCTGACAACAACTCAACAACCTCAACAACCCGGCTCACCTGGAGCCACCCAGAGACCCGGCTCACCGTCCGAACCAGGGGACCCGCTTTTAAGTCCCCTCCCCCCCTCCCCCCCACTGTGTGGCGGAGTCACATCCTGGTTATACAGCAGAGTGGCGCAGCGGAAGCGTGCTGGGCCCATAACCCAGAGGTCGATGGATCGAAACCATCCTCTGCTACTTAAGAGATCCTCTCATACATGAGATGTGAGAGATTAACTGAAATCTATCCAGAGCTTTTTGGAAACAAGAAAGTGGATGTATGATCTATGAACATACTGCACTGACTGTTGATGAAAATGCATTTAATCAAAATGAGGATGAAAATATGTCTCAACCTAATAAAGTAAAACCAACCATTTTAAAATGAAGTAAAACCAACCATTTTAAAATAAAGACTCTAAATTGTCTATTTCTGAAGATTCACACACACACACACACACACACACACACACACACACACACACACACACACACATACACACAGCTGACAGGTTGTTGTGGCCGAGTGGTTAAGGCGATGGACTAGAAATCCATTGGGGATTCCCCGCGCAGGTTGGAATCCTGCCAACAATGAGTAATGTTTGAATGTGCAAGACGACTGCCTAATTTGCAGTTATTAATCATATCCAGTACTGTCTTTCAAAAGTAATCAGTTGGCTTCCCTTGTGGTACATTTTGTATTTTCTACCCAGCATGGTAATACCGATGGATGATTTTTAATTTTACCGCACCAGGACAACTTATATGAAATCACACATTTATTTCTAACATGAATGATTTGAAGATAGGATTTTTTTTTCGTTACGCCCGCCATTTTCAAAGCATGCAAGTTTCCGTAGTGTAGTGGTTATCACGTTCGCCTAACACGCGAAAGGTCCCCTGTTCGAAACTGGGCGGAAACATGTATTACTGCAATAATATTATTTGGACTTGGAAAACCCCTCTAATCCTCTTCTTGGTGCTCGGCACAGGAAGGTCGACCATCTCTTTCTCGCATTGGGTCTTATGCAGAAATGAATTTCGTTGCAGTTCCACAACTGATTAAAAGCCAGTCATTCCTCATTTACCTAATCTTTCAAATGTCCAACTTTACAGGAAAAAAAGAAACATATTACAGAGATTTTTTACAGGATCTTTTCGTCATGCCCGCCTTTTTCAAAACATGTAAGTCACTAGCTCCACCACCAAACCCCAGCAGCATTAACACCAGACCCCACTAGCTCCACCACCAGACCCCAGGAGCTTCCAACACCAGACCCCACTAGCTCCACCACCATACCCCAGCAGCATCACCACCAGACCCCAGGAGCTTCCACCACCAGACCCCAGGAGCTTCCACCACCAGACCTCAGGAGCTTCCACCAGACCCCAGCAGCATCACCACCAGACCCCACTAGCTCCACCACCAGACCCCAGCAGCATTACCACCAGACCCCATCCACCACCAGACCCTACTAGCTCCACCACCAGACCCCAGCAGCATTACCACCAGACCCCATCCACCACAAGACCCCACTAGCTCCACCACCAGACCCCAGCAGCATCACCACCAGACCCCATCCACCACCAGACCCTACTAGCTCCACCACCAGACCCCAGCAGCATCACCACCAGACCCCATCCACCACCAGACCCTACTAGCTCCACCACCAGACCCCAGGAGCTTCCAACACCAGACCCCACTAGCTCCACCACCGGACCCCAGCAGCATCAGCACCAGACCCCACTAGCTCCACCACCGGACCCCAGCAGCATCAGCACCAGACCCCAGGAGCTTCCACCACCAGACCCCAGGAGCTTCCACCACCAGACCCCAGGAGCTTCCACCACCAGACCCCAGGAGCTTCCACCACCAGACCTCAGGAGCTTCCACCACCAGACCCCAGGAGCTTCCACCACCAGACCCCAGCAGCATCAGCACCAGACCCCAGCAGCATCACCACCAGAACCCAGGAGCTTCCACCACCACACCCCAGGAGCTTCCATCACCAGACCCCAGGAGCTTCCACCACCAGACCCCTCTAGCTGCACCACCAGACCCCAGCAGCATCACCACCACACCTCAGGAGCTTCCACCACCAAACCCTAACAACAACTCAACAACCTCAAAAACCCGGCTCACCTGGAGCCACCCAAAGACCCGGCTCACCGTCCGAACCCGGGGACCCGCTTTTAAGCCCCCCACCGACCGGCCACTGGAGTGAAAGAGCCAGCCCTTGGGCCTGGAGGACCAGGGCCCTGGTACCATAAACACCCAGACGCTCCTAGCACCATGGACAGCACTCTGTCAGATGCTCAAGCGCATATTGTTTTTTACTCATGTTCTGGTTTCAGGACCACAATAAAAACACAATAAAAGCTGAACAGGGTTCCATGGTGTAATGGTTAGCACTCTGGACTTTGACCCCAGGAGCTTCCACCACCAGACACCACTAGCTCCACCACCAGACGACAGCAGCATCACCACCACACCGCAGGAGCTTCCACCACCAGACACCACTAGCTCCTCCACCAGACCCCAACAGCATCACCACCAGACCCCAGGAGCTTCCACCACCAGACCCCAGGAATTTCCATCACCAGACCCAAGGAGCTTCCATCACCTGACCCCAGGAGCTTCCATCACCAGACCCCAGGAGCTTCCACCACCAGACCCCACTAGCTGCACCACCAGACCCCAGCAGCATCACCACCACACCTCAGGAGCTTCCACCACCAGACCCCAACAACAACTCAACAACCTCAACAACCTCAACAACCCGGCTCACCTGGAGCCACCCAGAGACCCGGCTCACCGTCCGAACCAGGGGACCCGCTTTTAAGTCCCTACCCCCCTCACCCCCACTGTGTGGCGGAGTCACATCCTGGTTATACAGCAGGGTGGCGCAGCGGAAGCGTGCTGGGCCCATAACCCAGAGGTCGATGGATCGAAACCATCCTCTGCTACTTAAGAGATCCTCTCATACATGAGATGTGAGAGATTAACTGAAATCTATCCAGAGCTTTTTGGAAACAAGAAAGTGGATGTATGATCTATGAACATACTGCACTGACTGTTGATGAAAATGCATTTAATCAAAATGAGGATGAAAATATGTCTCAACCTAATAAAGTAAAACCAACCATTTTAAAATAAAGTAAAACCAACCATTTTAAAATAAAGACTCTAAATTGTCTATTTCTGAAGATTCACACACACACACACACACACACACACACACACACACACACACACACACACACACACACACACACACACACACACACACACACACACACACACACACACACACACACACACACACACACACATACACACAGCTGACAGGTTTTTGTGGCCGAGTGGTTAAGGCGATGGACTAGAAATCCATTGGGGATTCCCCGCGCAGGTTCGAATCCTGCCAACAACGAGTAATGTTTGAATGTGCAAGACGACTGCCTAATTTGCAGTTATTAATCATATCCAGTACTGTCTTTCAAAAGTAATCAGTTGGCTTCCCTTGTGGTACATTTTGTATTTTCTACCCAGCATGGTAATACCGATGGATGATTTTTAATTTTACCGCACCAGGACAACTTATATGAAATCACACATTTATTTCTAACATGAATGATTTGAAGATAGGATTTTTTTTTCGTTACGCCCGCCATTTTCAAAGCATGCAAGTTTCCGTAGTGTAGTGGTTATCACGTTCGCCTAACACGCGAAAGGTCCCCTGTTCGAAACTGGGCGGAAACATGTATTACTGCAATAATATTATTTGGACTTGGAAAACCCCTCTAATCCTCTTCTTGGTGCTCGGCACAGGAAGGTGGACCATCTCTTTCTCGCATTGGGTCTTATGCAGAAATGAATTTCGTTGCAGTTCCACAACTGATTAAAAGCCAGTCATTCCTCATTTACCTAATCTTTCAAATGTCCAACTTTACAGGAAAAAAAGAAACATATTACAGAGATTTTTTACAGGATCTTTTCGTCTTGCCCGCCTTTTTCAAAACATGTAAGTCACTAGCTCCACCACCAAACCCCAGCAGCATTAACACCAGACCCCACTAGCTCCACCACCAGACCCCAGGAGCTTCCAACACCAGACCCCACTAGCTCCACCACCATACCCCAGCAGCATCACCACCAGACCCCAGGAGCTTCCACCACCAGACCCCAGGAGCTTCCACCACCAGACCTCAGGAGCTTCCACCACCAGACCCCAGGAGCTTCCACCAGACCCCAGCAGCATCACCACCAGACCCCACTAGCTCCACCACCAGACCCCAGCAGCATTACCACCAGACCCCATCCACCACCAGACCCTACTAGCTCCACCACCAGACCCCAGCAGCATTACCACCAGACCCCATCCACCACAAGACCCCACTAGCTCCACCACCAGACCCCAGCAGCATCACCACCAGACCCCATCCACCACCAGACCCTACTAGCTCCACCACCAGACCCCAGGAGCTTCCACCACCAGACCCCACTAGCTCCACCACCGGACCCCAGCAGCATCAGCACCAGACCCCAGGAGCTTCCACCACCAGACCCCAGGAGCTTCCACCACCAGACCCCAGGAGCTTCCACCACCAGACCCCAGCAGCATCAGCACCAGACCCCAGCAGCATCACCACCAGAACCCAGGAGATTCCACCACCACACCCCAGGAGCTTCCATCACCAGACCCCAGGAGCTTCCACCACCAGACCCCTCTAGCTGCACCACCAGACCCCAGCAGCATCACCACCACACCTCAGGAGCTTCCACCACCAAACCCTAACAACAACTCAACAACCTCAAAAACCCGGCTCACCTGGAGCCACCCAAAGACCCGGCTCACCGTCCGAACCCGGGGACCCGCTTTTAAGCCCCCCACCGACCGGCCACTGGAGTGAAAGAGCCAGCCCTTGGGCCTGGAGGACCAGGGCCCTGGTACCATAAACACCCAGACGCTCCTAGCACCATGGACAGCACTCTGTCAGATGCTCAAGCGCATATTGTTTTTTACTCATGTTCTGGTTTCAGGACCACAATAAAAACACAATAAAAGCTGAACAGGGTTCCATGGTGTAATGGTTAGCACTCTGGACTTTGACCCCAGGAGCTTCCACCACCAGACACCACTAGCTCCACCACCAGACGACAGCAGCATCACCACCACACCTCAGGAGCTTCCACCACCAGACACCACTAGCTCCACCACCAGACCCCAGCAGCATCACCACCAGACCCCAGCAGCATCACCACCAGACCCCAGGAGCTTCCACCACCAGACCCCAGGAATTTCCATCACCAGACCCAAGGAGCTTCCATCACCTGACCCCAGGAGCTTCCATCACCAGACCCCAGGAGCTTTCACCACCAGACCCCACTAGCTGCACCACCAGACCCCAGCAGCATCACCACCACACCTCAGGAGCTTCCACCACCAGACCCCAACAACAACTCAACAACCTCAACAACCCGGCTCACCTGGAGCCACCCAGAGACCCGGCTCACCGTCCGAACCAGGGGACCCGCTTTTAAGTCCCCTACCCCCCTCCCCCCCACTGTGTGGCGGAGTCACATCCTGGTTATACAGCAGAGTGGCGCAGCGGAAGCGTGCTGGGCCCATAACCCAGAGGTCGATGGATCGAAACCATCCTCTGCTACTTAAGAGATCCTCTCATACATGAGATGTGAGAGCTTAACTGAAATCTATCCAGAGCTTTTTGGAAACAAGAAAGTGGATGTATGAACTATGAACATACTGGCTGTTGATGCTGACTGTTGATGCTGACTGTTGATGAAAATGCATTTAATCAAAATGAGGATGAAAATATGTCTCAACCTAATAAAGTAAAACCAACCATTTTAAAATAAAGTAAAACCAACCATTTTAAAATAAAGACTCTAAATTGTCTATTTCTGAAGATTCACACACACACACACACACATACACACAGCTGACAGGTTGTTGTGGCCGAGTGGTTAAGGCGATGGACTAGAAATCCATTGGGGATTCCCCGCGCAGGTTCGAATCCTGCCAACAACGAGTAATGTTTGAATGTGCAAGACGACTGCCTAATTTGCAGTTATTAATCATATCCAGTACTGTCTTTCAAAAGTAATCAGTTGGCTTCCCTTGTGGTACATTTTGTATTTTCTACCCAGCATGGTAATACCGATGGATGATTTTTAATTTTACCGCACCAGGACAACTTATATGAAATCACACATTTATTTCTAACATGAATGATTTGAAGATAGGATTTTTTTTTCGTTACGCCCGCCATTTTCAAAGCATGCAAGTTTTCGTAGTGTAGTGGTTATCACGTTCGCCTAACACGCGAAAGGTCCCCTGTTCGAAACTGGGCGGAAACATGTATTACTGCAATAATATTATTTGGACTTGGAAAACCCCTCTAATCCTCTTCTTGGTGCTCGGCACAGGAAGGTCGACCATCTCTTTCTCGCATTGGGTCTTATGCAGAAATGAATTTCGTTGCAGTTCCACAACTGATTAAAAGCCAGTCATTCCCCATTTACCTAATCTTTCAAATGTCCAACTTTACAGGAAAAAAAGAAACATATTACAGAGATTTTTTACAGGATCTTTTCGTCATGCCCGCCTTTTTCAAAACATGTAAGTCACTAGCTCCACCACCAAACCCCAGCAGCATTAACACCAGACCCCACTAGCTCCACCACCAGACCCCAGGAGCTTCCAACACCAGACCCCACTAGCTCCACCACCATACCCCAGCAGCATCACCACCAGACCCCAGGAGCTTCCACCACCAGACCTCAGGAGCTTCCACCACCAGACCCCAGGAGCTTCCACCAGACCCCAGCAGCATCACCACCAGACCCCACTAGCTCCACCACCAGACCCCAGCAGCATTACCACCAGACCCCATCCACCACCAGACCCTACTAGCTCCACCACCAGACCCCAGCAGCATTACCACCAGACCCCATCCACCACAAGACCCCACTAGCTCCACCACCAGACCCCAGCAGCATCACCACCAGACACCATCCACCACCAGACCCTACTAGCTCCACCACCAGACCCCAGGAGCTTCCAACACCAGACCCCACTAGCTCCACCACCGGACCCCAGCAGCATCAGCACCAGACCCCAGGAGCTTCCACCACCAGACCCCAGGAGCTTCCACCACCAGACCCCAGGAGCTTCCACCACCAGACCCCAGGAGCTTCCACCACCAGACCTCAGGAGCTTCCACCACCAGACCCCAGGAGCTTCCACCACCAGACCCCAGCAGCATCAGCACCAGACCCCAGCAGCATCACCACCAGAACCCAGGAGCTTCCACCACCACACCCCAGGAGCTTCCATCACCAGACCCCAGGAGCTTCCACCACCAGACCCCTCTAGCTGCACCACCAGACCCTAGCAGCATCACCACCACACCTCAGGAGCTTCCACCACCAAACCCTAACAACAACTCAACAACCTCAAAAACCCGGCTCACCTGGAGCCACCCAAAGACCCGGCTCACCGTCCGAACCCGGGGACCCGCTTTTAAGCCCCCCACCGACCGGCCACTGGAGTGAAAGAGCCAGCCCTTGGGCCTGGAGGACCAGGGCCCTGGTACCATAAACACCCAGACGCTCCTAGCACCATGGACAGCACTCTGTCAGATGGTCAAGCGCATATTGTTTTTTACTCATGTTCTGGTTTCAGGACCACAATAAAAACACAATAAAAGCTGAACAGGGTTCCATGGTGTAATGGTTAGCACTCTGGACTTTGACCCCAGGAGCTTCCACCACCAGACACCACTAGCTCCACCACCAGACGACAGCAGCATCACCACCACACCTCAGGAGCTTCCACCACCAGACACCACTAGCTCCACCACCAGACCCCAGCAGCATCACCACCAGACCCCAGCAGCATCACCACCAGACCCCAGGAGCTTCCACCACCAGACCCCAGGAATTTCCATCACCAGACCTAAGGAGCTTCCATCACCTGACCCCAGGAGCTTCCATCACCAGACCCCAGGAGCTTCCACCACCAGACCCCACTAGCTGCACCATCAGACCCCAGCAGCATCACCACCACACCTCAGGAGCTTCCACCACCAGACCCTGACAACAACTCAACAACCTCAACAACCCGGCTCACCTGGAGCCACCCAGAGACCCGGCTCACCGTCCGAACCAGGGGACCCGCTTTTAAGTCCCCTCCCCCCCTCCCCCCCACTGTGTGGCGGAGTCACAACCTGGTTATACAGCAGAGTGGCGCAGCGGAAGCGTGCTGGGCCCACAACCCAGAGGACGATGGATCGAAACCATCCTCTGCTACTTAAGAGATCCTCTCATACATGAGATGTGAGAGATTAACTGAAATCTATCCAGAGCTTTTTGGAAACAAGAAAGTGGATGTATGATCTATGAACATACTGCACTGACTGTTGATGAAAATGCATTTAATCAAAATGAGGATGAAAATATGTCTCAACCTAATAAAGTAAAACCAACCATTTTAAAATGAAGTAAAACCAACCATTTTAAAATAAAGACTCTAAATTGTCTATTTCTGAAGATTCACACACACACACACACACACACACACACACACACACACACACACACACACACACACACACACACACACACACACACACACACACACACACACACACACACACACACACACACACACACACAGCTGACAGGTTTTTGTGGCCGAGTGGTTAAGGCGATGGACTAGAAATCCATTGGGGATTCCCCGCGCAGGTTCGAATCCTGCCAACAACGAGTAATGTTTGAATGTGCAAGACGACTGCCTAATTTGCAGTTATTAATCATATCCAGTACTGTCTTTCAAAAGTAATCAGTTGGCTTCCCTTGTGGTACATTTTGTATTTTCTACCCAGCATGGTAATACCGATGGATGATTTTTAATTTTACCGCACCAGGACAACTTATATGAAATCACACATTTATTTCTAACATGAATGATTTGAAGATAGGATTTTTTTTTCGTTACGCCCGCCATTTTCAAAGCATGCAAGTTTCCGTAGTGTAGTGGTTATCACGTTCGCCTAACACGCGAAAGGTCCCCTGTTCGAAACTGGGCGGAAACATGTATTACTGCAATAATATTATTTGGACTTGGAAAACCCCTCTAATCCTCTTCTTGGTGCTCGGCACAGGAAGGTCGACCATCTCTTTCTCGCATTGGGTCTTATGCAGAAATGAATTTCGTTGCAGTTCCACAACTGATTAAAAGCCAGTCATTCCTCATTTACCTAATCTTTCAAATGTCCAACTTTACAGGAAAAAAAGAAACATATTACAGAGATTTTTTACAGGATCTTTTCGTCATGCCCGCCTTTTTCAAAACATGTAAGTCACTAGCTCCACCACCAAACCCCAGCAGCATTAACACCAGACCCCACTAGCTCCACCACCAGACCCCAGGAGCTTCCAACACCAGACCCCACTAGCTCCACCACCATACCCCAGCAGCATCACCACCAGACCCCAGGAGCTTCCACCACCAGACCCCAGGAGCTTCCACCACCAGACCTCAGGAGCTTCCACCAGACCCCAGCAGCATCACCACCAGACCCCACTAGCTCCACCACCAGACCCCAGCAGCATTACCACCAGACCCCATCCACCACCAGACCCTACTAGCTCCACCACCAGACCCCAGCAGCATTACCACCAGACCCCATCCACCACAAGACCCCACTAGCTCCACCACCAGACCCCAGCAGCATCACCACCAGACCCCATCCACCACCAGACCCTACTAGCTCCACCACCAGACCCCAGCAGCATCACCACCAGACCCCATCCACCACCAGACCCTACTAGCTCCACCACCAGACCCCAGGAGCTTCCAACACCAGACCCCACTAGCTCCACCACCGGACCCCAGCAGCATCAGCACCAGACCCCACTAGCTCCACCACCGGACCCCAGCAGCATCAGCACCAGACCCCAGGAGCTTCCACCACCAGACCCCAGGAGCTTCCACCACCAGACCCCAGGAGCTTCCACCACCAGACCCCAGGAGCTTCCACCACCAGACCTCAGGAGCTTCCACCACCAGACCCCAGGAGCTTCCACCACCAGACCCCAGCAGCATCAGCACCAGACCCCAGCAGCATCACCACCAGAACCCAGGAGCTTCCACCACCACACCCCAGGAGCTTCCATCACCAGACCCCAGGAGCTTCCACCACCAGACCCCTCTAGCTGCACCACCAGACCCCAGCAGCATCACCACCACACCTCAGGAGCTTCCACCACCAAACCCTAACAACAACTCAACAACCTCAAAAACCCGGCTCACCTGGAGCCACCCAAAGACCCGGCTCACCGTCCGAACCCGGGGACCCGCTTTTAAGCCCCCCACCGACCGGCCACTGGAGTGAAAGAGCCAGCCCTTGGGCCTGGAGGACCAGGGCCCTGGTACCATAAACACCCAGACGCTCCTAGCACCATGGACAGCACTCTGTCAGATGCTCAAGCGCATATTGTTTTTTACTCATGTTCTGGTTTCAGGACCACAATAAAAACACAATAAAAGCTGAACAGGGTTCCATGGTGTAATGGTTAGCACTCTGGACTTTGACCCCAGGAGCTTCCACCACCAGACACCACTAGCTCCACCACCAGACGACAGCAGCATCACCACCACACCGCAGGAGCTTCCACCACCAGACACCACTAGCTCCTCCACCAGACCCCAACAGCATCACCACCAGACCCCAGGAGCTTCCACCACCAGACCCCAGGAATTTCCATCACCAGACCCAAGGAGCTTCCATCACCTGACCCCAGGAGCTTCCATCACCAGACCCCAGGAGCTTCCACCACCAGACCCCACTAGCTGCACCACCAGACCCCAGCAGCATCACCACCACACCTCAGGAGCTTCCACCACCAGACCCCAACAACAACTCAACAACCTCAACAACCTCAACAACCCGGCTCACCTGGAGCCACCCAGAGACCCGGCTCACCGTCCGAACCAGGGGACCCGCTTTTAAGTCCCTACCCCCCTCACCCCCACTGTGTGGCGGAGTCACATCCTGGTTATACAGCAGGGTGGCGCAGCGGAAGCGTGCTGGGCCCATAACCCAGAGGTCGATGGATCGAAACCATCCTCTGCTACTTAAGAGATCCTCTCATACATGAGATGTGAGAGATTAACTGAAATCTATCCAGAGCTTTTTGGAAACAAGAAAGTGGATGTATGATCTATGAACATACTGCACTGACTGTTGATGAAAATGCATTTAATCAAAATGAGGATGAAAATATGTCTCAACCTAATAAAGTAAAACCAACCATTTTAAAATAAAGTAAAACCAACCATTTTAAAATAAAGACTCTAAATTGTCTATTTCTGAAGATTCACACACACACACACACACACACACACACACACACACACACACACACACACACACACACACACACACACACACACACACACACACACACACACACACACACACACACACACACACACACACACACACACATACACACAGCTGACAGGTTTTTGTGGCCGAGTGGTTAAGGCGATGGACTAGAAATCCATTGGGGATTCCCCGCGCAGGTTCGAATCCTGCCAACAACGAGTAATGTTTGAATGTGCAAGACGACTGCCTAATTTGCAGTTATTAATCATATCCAGTACTGTCTTTCAAAAGTAATCAGTTGGCTTCCCTTGTGGTACATTTTGTATTTTCTACCCAGCATGGTAATACCGATGGATGATTTTTAATTTTACCGCACCAGGACAACTTATATGAAATCACACATTTATTTCTAACATGAATGATTTGAAGATAGGATTTTTTTTTCGTTACGCCCGCCATTTTCAAAGCATGCAAGTTTCCGTAGTGTAGTGGTTATCACGTTCGCCTAACACGCGAAAGGTCCCCTGTTCGAAACTGGGCGGAAACATGTATTACTGCAATAATATTATTTGGACTTGGAAAACCCCTCTAATCCTCTTCTTGGTGCTCGGCACAGGAAGGTGGACCATCTCTTTCTCGCATTGGGTCTTATGCAGAAATGAATTTCGTTGCAGTTCCACAACTGATTAAAAGCCAGTCATTCCTCATTTACCTAATCTTTCAAATGTCCAACTTTACAGGAAAAAAAGAAACATATTACAGAGATTTTTTACAGGATCTTTTCGTCATGCCCGCCTTTTTCAAAACATGTAAGTCACTAGCTCCACCACCAAACCCCAGCAGCATTAACACCAGACCCCACTAGCTCCACCACCAGACCCCAGGAGCTTCCAACACCAGACCCCACTAGCTCCACCACCATACCCCAGCAGCATCACCACCAGACCCCAGGAGCTTCCACCACCAGACCCCAGGAGCTTCCACCACCAGACCTCAGGAGCTTCCACCACCAGACCCCAGGAGCTTCCACCAGACCCCAGCAGCATCACCACCAGACCCCACTAGCTCCACCACCAGACCCCAGCAGCATTACCACCAGACCCCATCCACCACCAGACCCTACTAGCTCCACCACCAGACCCCAGCAGCATTACCACCAGACCCCATCCACCACAAGACCCCACTAGCTCCACCACCAGACCCCAGCAGCATCACCACCAGACCCCATCCACCACCAGACCCTACTAGCTCCACCACCAGACCCCAGGAGCTTCCAACACCAGACCCCACTAGCTCCACCACCGGACCCCAGCAGCATCAGCACCAGACCCCAGGAGCTTCCACCACCAGACCCCAGGAGCTTCCACCACCAGACCCCAGGAGCTTCCACCACCAGACCCCAGCAGCATCAGCACCAGACCCCAGCAGCATCACCACCAGAACCCAGGAGATTCCACCACCACACCCCAGGAGCTTCCATCACCAGACCCCAGGAGCTTCCACCACCAGACCCCTCTAGCTGCACCACCAGACCCCAGCAGCATCACCACCACACCTCAGGAGCTTCCACCACCAAACCCTAACAACAACTCAACAACCTCAAAAACCCGGCTCACCTGGAGCCACCCAAAGACCCGGCTCACCGTCCGAACCCGGGGACCCGCTTTTAAGCCCCCCACCGACCGGCCACTGGAGTGAAAGAGCCAGCCCTTGGGCCTGGAGGACCAGGGCCCTGGTACCATAAACACCCAGACGCTCCTAGCACCATGGACAGCACTCTGTCAGATGCTCAAGCGCATATTGTTTTTTACTCATGTTCTGGTTTCAGGACCACAATAAAAACACAATAAAAGCTGAACAGGGTTCCATGGTGTAATGGTTAGCACTCTGGACTTTGACCCCAGGAGCTTCCACCACCAGACACCACTAGCTCCACCACCAGACGACAGCAGCATCACCACCACACCTCAGGAGCTTCCACCACCAGACACCACTAGCTCCACCACCAGACCCCAGCAGCATCACCACCAGACCCCAGCAGCATCACCACCAGACCCCAGGAGCTTCCACCACCAGACCCCAGGAATTTCCATCACCAGACCCAAGGAGCTTCCATCACCTGACCCCAGGAGCTTCCATCACCAGACCCCAGGAGCTTTCACCACCAGACCCCACTAGCTGCACCACCAGACCCCAGCAGCATCACCACCACACCTCAGGAGCTTCCACCACCAGACCCCAACAACAACTCAACAACCTCAACAACCCGGCTCACCTGGAGCCACCCAGAGACCCGGCTCACCGTCCGAACCAGGGGACCCGCTTTTAAGTCCCCTACCCCCCTCCCCCCCACTGTGTGGCGGAGTCACATCCTGGTTATACAGCAGAGTGGCGCAGCGGAAGCGTGCTGGGCCCATAACCCAGAGGTCGATGGATCGAAACCATCCTCTGCTACTTAAGAGATCCTCTCATACATGAGATGTGAGAGCTTAACTGAAATCTATCCAGAGCTTTTTGGAAACAAGAAAGTGGATGTATGAACTATGAACATACTGGCTGTTGATGCTGACTGTTGATGCTGACTGTTGATGAAAATGCATTTAATCAAAATGAGGATGAAAATATGTCTCAACCTAATAAAGTAAAACCAACCATTTTAAAATAAAGTAAAACCAACCATTTTAAAATAAAGACTCTAAATTGTCTATTTCTGAAGATTCACACACACACACACACACATACACACAGCTGACAGGTTGTTGTGGCCGAGTGGTTAAGGCGATGGACTAGAAATCCATTGGGGATTCCCCGCGCAGGTTCGAATCCTGCCAACAACGAGTAATGTTTGAATGTGCAAGACGACTGCCTAATTTGCAGTTATTAATCATATCCAGTACTGTCTTTCAAAAGTAATCAGTTGGCTTCCCTTGTGGTACATTTTGTATTTTCTACCCAGCATGGTAATACCGATGGATGATTTTTAATTTTACCGCACCAGGACAACTTATATGAAATCACACATTTATTTCTAACATGAATGATTTGAAGATAGGATTTTTTTTTCGTTACGCCCGCCATTTTCAAAGCATGCAAGTTTTCGTAGTGTAGTGGTTATCACGTTCGCCTAACACGCGAAAGGTCCCCTGTTCGAAACTGGGCGGAAACATGTATTACTGCAATAATATTATTTGGACTTGGAAAACCCCTCTAATCCTCTTCTTGGTGCTCGGCACAGGAAGGTCGACCATCTCTTTCTCGCATTGGGTCTTATGCAGAAATGAATTTCGTTGCAGTTCCACAACTGATTAAAAGCCAGTCATTCCCCATTTACCTAATCTTTCAAATGTCCAACTTTACAGGAAAAAAAGAAACATATTACAGAGATTTTTTACAGGATCTTTTCGTCATGCCCGCCTTTTTCAAAACATGTAAGTCACTAGCTCCACCACCAAACCCCAGCAGCATTAACACCAGACCCCACTAGCTCCACCACCAGACCCCAGGAGCTTCCAACACCAGACCCCACTAGCTCCACCACCATACCCCAGCAGCATCACCACCAGACCCCAGGAGCTTCCACCACCAGACCTCAGGAGCTTCCACCACCAGACCCCAGGAGCTTCCACCAGACCCCAGCAGCATCACCACCAGACCCCACTAGCTCCACCACCAGACCCCAGCAGCATTACCACCAGACCCCATCCACCACCAGACCCTACTAGCTCCACCACCAGACCCCAGCAGCATTACCACCAGACCCCATCCACCACAAGACCCCACTAGCTCCACCACCAGACCCCAGCAGCATCACCACCAGACACCATCCACCACCAGACCCTACTAGCTCCACCACCAGACCCCAGGAGCTTCCAACACCAGACCCCACTAGCTCCACCACCGGACCCCAGCAGCATCAGCACCAGACCCCAGGAGCTTCCACCACCAGACCCCAGGAGCTTCCACCACCAGACCCCAGGAGCTTCCACCACCAGACCCCAGGAGCTTCCACCACCAGACCTCAGGAGCTTCCACCACCAGACCCCAGGAGCTTCCACCACCAGACCCCAGCAGCATCAGCACCAGACCCCAGCAGCATCACCACCAGAACCCAGGAGCTTCCACCACCACACCCCAGGAGCTTCCATCACCAGACCCCAGGAGCTTCCACCACCAGACCCCTCTAGCTGCACCACCAGACCCCAGCAGCATCACCACCACACCTCAGGAGCTTCCACCACCAAACCCTAACAACAACTCAACAACCTCAAAAACCCGGCTCACCTGGAGCCACCCAAAGACCCGGCTCACCGTCCGAACCCGGGGACCCGCTTTTAAGCCCCCCACCGACCGGCCACTGGAGTGAAAGAGCCAGCCCTTGGGCCTGGAGGACCAGGGCCCTGGTACCATAAACACCCAGACGCTCCTAGCACCATGGACAGCACTCTGTCAGATGGTCAAGCGCATATTGTTTTTTACTCATGTTCTGGTTTCAGGACCACAATAAAAACACAATAAAAGCTGAACAGGGTTCCATGGTGTAATGGTTAGCACTCTGGACTTTGACCCCAGGAGCTTCCACCACCAGACACCACTAGCTCCACCACCAGACGACAGCAGCATCACCACCACACCTCAGGAGCTTCCACCACCAGACACCACTAGCTCCACCACCAGACCCCAGCAGCATCACCACCAGACCCCAGCAGCATCACCACCAGACCCCAGGAGCTTCCACCACCAGACCCCAGGAATTTCCATCACCAGACCTAAGGAGCTTCCATCACCTGACCCCAGGAGCTTCCATCACCAGACCCCAGGAGCTTCCACCACCAGACCCCACTAGCTGCACCATCAGACCCCAGCAGCATCACCACCACACCTCAGGAGCTTCCACCACCAGACCCTGACAACAACTCAACAACCTCAACAACCCGGCTCACCTGGAGCCACCCAGAGACCCGGCTCACCGTCCGAACCAGGGGACCCGCTTTTAAGTCCCCTCCCCCCCTCCCCCCCACTGTGTGGCGGAGTCACAACCTGGTTATACAGCAGAGTGGCGCAGCGGAAGCGTGCTGGGCCCACAACCCAGAGGTCGATGGATCGAAACCATCCTCTGCTACTTAAGAGATCCTCTCATACATGAGATGTGAGAGATTAACTGAAATCTATCCAGAGCTTTTTGGAAACAAGAAAGTGGATGTATGATCTATGAACATACTGCACTGACTGTTGATGAAAATGCATTTAATCAAAATGAGGATGAAAATATGTCTCAACCTAATAAAGTAAAACCAACCATTTTAAAATGAAGTAAAACCAACCATTTTAAAATAAAGACTCTAAATTGTCTATTTCTGAAGATTCACACACACACACACACACACACACACACACACACACACACACACACACACACACACACACACACACACACACACACACACACACACACACACACACACACACACACACACACACACACACACACACACACATACACACAGCTGACAGGTTTTTGTGGCCGAGTGGTTAAGGCGATGGACTAGAAATCCATTGGGGATTCCCCGCGCAGGTTCGAATCCTGCCAACAACGAGTAATGTTTGAATGTGCAAGACGACTGCCTAATTTGCAGTTATTAATCATATCCAGTACTGTCTTTCAAAAGTAATCAGTTGGCTTCCCTTGTGGTACATTTTGTATTTTCTACCCAGCATGGTAATACCGATGGATGATTTTTAATTTTACCGCACCAGGACAACTTATATGAAATCACACATTTATTTCTAACATGAATGATTTGAAGATAGGATTTTTTTTTCGTTACGCCCGCCATTTTCAAAGCATGCAAGTTTCCGTAGTGTAGTGGTTATCACGTTCGCCTAACACGCGAAAGGTCCCCTGTTCGAAACTGGGCGGAAACATGTATTACTGCAATAATATTATTTGGACTTGGAAAACCCCTCTAATCCTCTTCTTGGTGCTCGGCACAGGAAGGTCGACCATCTCTTTCTCGCATTGGGTCTTATGCAGAAATGAATTTCGTTGCAGTTCCACAACTGATTAAAAGCCAGTCATTCCTCATTTACCTAATCTTTCAAATGTCCAACTTTACAGGAAAAAAAGAAACATATTACAGAGATTTTTTACAGGATCTTTTCGTCATGCCCGCCTTTTTCAAAACATGTAAGTCACTAGCTCCACCACCATACCCCAGCAGCATCACCACCAGACCCCAGGAGCTTCCACCACCAGACCCCAGGAGCTTCCACCACCAGACCTCAGGAGCTTCCACCACCAGACCCCAGGAGCTTCCACCAGACCCCAGCAGCATCACCACCAGACCCCACTAGCTCCACCACCAGACCCCAGCAGCATTACCACCAGACCCCATCCACCACCAGACCCTACTAGCTCCACCACCAGACCCCAGCAGCATTACCACCAGACCCCATCCACCACAAGACCCCACTAGCTCCACCACCAGACCCCAGCAGCATCACCACCAGACCCCATCCACCACCAGACCCTACTAGCTCCACCACCAGACCCCAGGAGCTTCCAACACCAGACCCCACTAGCTCCACCACCGGACCCCAGCAGCATCAGCACCAGACCCCAGGAGCTTCCACCACCAGACCCCAGGAGCTTCCACCACCAGACCCCAGGAGCTTCCACCACCAGACCCCAGGAGCTTCCACCACCAGACCCCAGCAGCATCAGCACCAGACCCCAGCAGCATCACCACCAGAACCCAGGAGATTCCACCACCACACCCCAGGAGCTTCCATCACCAGACCCCAGGAGCTTCCACCACCAGACCCCTCTAGCTGCACCACCAGACCCCAGCAGCATCACCACCACACCTCAGGAGCTTCCACCACCAAACCCTAACAACAACTCAACAACCTCAAAAACCCGGCTCACCTGGAGCCACCCAAAGACCCGGCTCACCGTCCGAACCCGGGGACCCGCTTTTAAGCCCCCCACCGACCGGCCACTGGAGTGAAAGAGCCAGCCCTTGGGCCTGGAGG
This sequence comes from Cololabis saira, assembly GCF_033807715.1. Taxonomy (NCBI): domain Eukaryota; kingdom Metazoa; phylum Chordata; class Actinopteri; order Beloniformes; family Belonidae; genus Cololabis; species Cololabis saira. Next base: position 265,381 of record NW_026906212.1, read on the forward strand.
ACCAGGGCCCTGGTACCATAAACACCCAGACGCTCCTAGCACCATGGACAGCACTCTGTCAGATGGTCAAGCGCATATTGTTTTTTACTCATGTTCTGGTTTCAGGACCACAATAAAAACACAATAAAAGCTGAACAGGGTTCCATGGTGTAATGGTTAGCACTCTGGACTTTGACCCCAGGAGCTTCCACCACCAGACACCACTAGCTCCACCACCAGACGACAGCAGCATCACCACCACACCTCAGGAGCTTCCACCACCAGACACCACTAGCTCCACCACCAGACCCCAGCAGCATCACCACCAGACCCCAGCAGCATCACCACCAGACCCCAGGAGCTTCCACCACCAGACCCCAGGAATTTCCATCACCAGACCTAAGGAGCTTCCATCACCTGACCCCAGGAGCTTCCATCACCAGACCCCAGGAGCTTCCACCACCAGACCCCACTAGCTGCACCATCAGACCCCAGCAGCATCACCACCACACCTCAGGAGCTTCCACCACCAGACCCTGACAACAACTCAACAACCTCAACAACCCGGCTCACCTGGAGCCACCCAGAGACCCGGCTCACCGTCCGAACCAGGGGACCCGCTTTTAAGTCCCCTCCCCCCCTCCCCCCCACTGTGTGGCGGAGTCACAACCTGGTTATACAGCAGAGTGGCGCAGCGGAAGCGTGCTGGGCCCACAACCCAGAGGTCGATGGATCGAAACCATCCTCTGCTACTTAAGAGATCCTCTCATACATGAGATGTGAGAGATTAACTGAAATCTATCCAGAGCTTTTTGGAAACAAGAAAGTGGATGTATGATCTATGAACATACTGCACTGACTGTTGATGAAAATGCATTTAATCAAAATGAGGATGAAAATATGTCTCAACCTAATAAAGTAAAACCAACCATTTTAAAATGAAGTAAAACCAACCATTTTAAAATAAAGACTCTAAATTGTCTATTTCTGAAGATTCACACACACACACACACACACACACACACACACACACACACACACACACACACACACACACACACACACACACACACACACACACACACACACACACACACACACACACACACATACACACAGCTGACAGGTTTTTGTGGCCGAGTGGTTAAGGCGATGGACTAGAAATCCATTGGGGATTCCCCGCGCAGGTTCGAATCCTGCCAACAACGAGTAATGTTTGAATGTGCAAGACGACTGCCTAATTTGCAGTTATTAATCATATCCAGTACTGTCTTTCAAAAGTAATCAGTTGGCTTCCCTTGTGGTACATTTTGTATTTTCTACCCAGCATGGTAATACCGATGGATGATTTTTAATTTTACCGCACCAGGACAACTTATATGAAATCACACATTTATTTCTAACATGAATGATTTGAAGATAGGATTTTTTTTTCGTTACGCCCGCCATTTTCAAAGCATGCAAGTTTCCGTAGTGTAGTGGTTATCACGTTCGCCTAACACGCGAAAGGTCCCCTGTTCGAAACTGGGCGGAAACATGTATTACTGCAATAATATTATTTGGACTTGGAAAACCCCTCTAATCCTCTTCTTGGTGCTCGGCACAGGAAGGTCGACCATCTCTTTCTCGCATTGGGTCTTATGCAGAAATGAATTTCGTTGCAGTTCCACAACTGATTAAAAGCCAGTCATTCCTCATTTACCTAATCTTTCAAATGTCCAACTTTACAGGAAAAAAAGAAACATATTACAGAGATTTTTTACAGGATCTTTTCGTCATGCCCGCCTTTTTCAAAACATGTAAGTCACTAGCTCCACCACCAAACCCCAGCAGCATTAACACCAGACCCCACTAGCTCCACCACCAGACCCCAGGAGCTTCCAACACCAGACCCCACTAGCTCCACCACCATACCCCAGCAGCATCACCACCAGACCCCAGGAGCTTCCACCACCAGACCCCAGGAGCTTCCACCACCAGACCTCAGGAGCTTCCACCAGACCCCAGCAGCATCACCACCAGACCCCACTAGCTCCACCACCAGACCCCAGCAGCATTACCACCAGACCCCATCCACCACCAGACCCTACTAGCTCCACCACCAGACCCCAGCAGCATTACCACCAGACCCCATCCACCACAAGACCCCACTAGCTCCACCACCAGACCCCAGCAGCATCACCACCAGACCCCATCCACCACCAGACCCTACTAGCTCCACCACCAGACCCCAGCAGCATCACCACCAGACCCCATCCACCACCAGACCCTACTAGCTCCACCACCAGACCCCAGGAGCTTCCAACACCAGACCCCACTAGCTCCACCACCGGACCCCAGCAGCATCAGCACCAGACCCCACTAGCTCCACCACCGGACCCCAGCAGCATCAGCACCAGACCCCAGGAGCTTCCACCACCAGACCCCAGGAGCTTCCACCACCAGACCCCAGGAGCTTCCACCACCAGACCCCAGGAGCTTCCACCACCAGACCTCAGGAGCTTCCACCACCAGACCCCAGGAGCTTCCACCACCAGACCCCAGCAGCATCAGCACCAGACCCCAGCAGCATCACCACCAGAACCCAGGAGCTTCCACCACCACACCCCAGGAGCTTCCATCACCAGACCCCAGGAGCTTCCACCACCAGACCCCTCTAGCTGCACCACCAGACCCCAGCAGCATCACCACCACACCTCAGGAGCTTCCACCACCAAACCCTAACAACAACTCAACAACCTCAAAAACCCGGCTCACCTGGAGCCACCCAAAGACCCGGCTCACCGTCCGAACCCGGGGACCCGCTTTTAAGCCCCCCACCGACCGGCCACTGGAGTGAAAGAGCCAGCCCTTGGGCCTGGAGGACCAGGGCCCTGGTACCATAAACACCCAGACGCTCCTAGCACCATGGACAGCACTCTGTCAGATGCTCAAGCGCATATTGTTTTTTACTCATGTTCTGGTTTCAGGACCACAATAAAAACACAATAAAAGCTGAACAGGGTTCCATGGTGTAATGGTTAGCACTCTGGACTTTGACCCCAGGAGCTTCCACCACCAGACACCACTAGCTCCACCACCAGACGACAGCAGCATCACCACCACACCGCAGGAGCTTCCACCACCAGACACCACTAGCTCCTCCACCAGACCCCAACAGCATCACCACCAGACCCCAGGAGCTTCCACCACCAGACCCCAGGAATTTCCATCACCAGACCCAAGGAGCTTCCATCACCTGACCCCAGGAGCTTCCATCACCAGACCCCAGGAGCTTCCACCACCAGACCCCACTAGCTGCACCACCAGACCCCAGCAGCATCACCACCACACCTCAGGAGCTTCCACCACCAGACCCCAACAACAACTCAACAACCTCAACAACCTCAACAACCCGGCTCACCTGGAGCCACCCAGAGACCCGGCTCACCGTCCGAACCAGGGGACCCGCTTTTAAGTCCCTACCCCCCTCCCCCCCACTGTGTGGCGGAGTCACATCCTGGTTATACAGCAGAGTGGCGCAGCGGAAGCGTGCTGGGCCCATAACCCAGAGGTCGATGGATCGAAACCATCCTCTGCTACTTAAGAGATCCTCTCATACATGAGATGTGAGAGATTAACTGAAATCTATCCAGAGCTTTTTGGAAACAAGAAAGTGGATGTATGATCTATGAACATACTGCACTGACTGTTGATGAAAATGCATTTAATCAAAATGAGGATGAAAATATGTCTCAACCTAATAAAGTAAAACCAACCATTTTAAAATAAAGTAAAACCAACCATTTTAAAATAAAGACTCTAAATTGTCTATTTCTGAAGATTCACACACACACACACACACACACACACACACACACACACACACACACACACACACACACACACACACACACACACACACACACACACACACACACACACACACACACATACACACATACACACAGCTGACAGGTTTTTGTGGCCGAGTGGTTAAGGCGATGGACTAGAAATCCATTGGGGATTCCCCGCGCAGGTTCGAATCCTGCCAACAACGAGTAATGTTTGAATGTGCAAGACGACTGCCTAATTTGCAGTTATTAATCATATCCAGTACTGTCTTTCAAAAGTAATCAGTTGGCTTCCCTTGTGGTACATTTTGTATTTTCTACCCAGCATGGTAATACCGATGGATGATTTTTAATTTTACCGCACCAGGACAACTTATATGAAATCACACATTTATTTCTAACATGAATGATTTGAAGATAGGATTTTTTTTTCGTTACGCCCGCCATTTTCAAAGCATGCAAGTTTCCGTAGTGTAGTGGTTATCACGTTCGCCTAACACGCGAAAGGTCCCCTGTTCGAAACTGGGCGGAAACATGTGTTACTGCAATAATATTATTTGGACTTGGAAAACCCCTCTAATCCTCTTCTTGGTGCTCGGCACAGGAAGGTGAACCATCTCTTTCTCGCATTGGGTCTTATGCAGAAATGAATTTCGTTGCAGTTCCACAACTGATTAAAAGCCAGTCATTCCTCATTTACCTAATCTTTCAAATGTCCAACTTTACAGGAAAAAAAGAAACATATTACAGAGATTTTTTACAGGAACTTTTCGTCATGCCCGCCTTTTTCAAAACATGTAAGTCACTAGCTCCACCACCAAACCCCAGCAGCATTAACACCAGACCCCACTAGCTCCACCACCAGACCCCAGGAGCTTCCAACACCAGAACCCACTAGCTCCACCACCATACCCCAGCAGCATCACCACCAGACCCCAGGAGCTTCCACCACCAGACCCCAGGAGCTTCCACCACCAGACCTCAGGAGCTTCCACCACCAGACCCCAGGAGCTTCCACCAGACCCCAGCAGCATCACCACCAGACCCCACTAGCTCCACCACCAGACCCCAGCAGCATTACCACCAGACCCCATCCACCACCAGACCCTACTAGCTCCACCACCAGACCCCAGCAGCATTACCACCAGACCCCATCCACCACAAGACCCCACTAGCTCCACCACCAGACCCCAGCAGCATCACCACCAGACCCCATCCACCACCAGACCCTACTAGCTCCACCACCAGACCCCAGGAGCTTCCAACACCAGACCCCACTAGCTCCACCACCGGACCCCAGCAGCATCAGCACCAGACCCCAGGAGCTTCCACCACCAGACCCCAGGAGCTTCCACCACCAGACCCCAGGAGCTTCCACCACCAGACCCCAGGAGCTTCCACCACCAGACCCCAGCAGCATCAGCACCAGACCCCAGCAGCATCACCACCAGAACCCAGGAGATTCCACCACCACACCCCAGGAGCTTCCATCACCAGACCCCAGGAGCTTCCACCACCAGACCCCTCTAGCTGCACCACCAGACCCCAGCAGCATCACCACCACACCTCAGGAGCTTCCACCACCAAACCCTAACAACAACTCAACAACCTCAAAAACCCGGCTCACCTGGAGCCACCCAAAGACCCGGCTCACCGTCCGAACCCGGGGACCCGCTTTTAAGCCCCCCACCGACCGGCCACTGGAGTGAAAGAGCCAGCCCTTGGGCCTGGAGGACCAGGGCCCTGGTACCATAAACACCCAGACGCTCCTAGCACCATGGACAGCACTCTGTCAGATGCTCAAGCGCATATTGTTTTTTACTCATGTTCTGGTTTCAGGACCACAATAAAAACACAATAAAAGCTGAACAGGGTTCCATGGTGTAATGGTTAGCACTCTGGACTTTGACCCCAGGAGCTTCCACCACCAGACACCACTAGCTCCACCACCAGACGACAGCAGCATCACCACCACACCTCAGGAGCTTCCACCACCAGACACCACTAGCTCCACCACCAGACCCCAGCAGCATCACCACCAGACCCCAGCAGCATCACCACCAGACCCCAGGAGCTTCCACCACCAGACCCCAGGAATTTCCATCACCAGACCCAAGGAGCTTCCATCACCTGACCCCAGGAGCTTCCATCACCAGACCCCAGGAGCTTCCACCACCAGACCCCACTAGCTGCACCACCAGACCCCAGCAGCATCACCACCACACCTCGGGAGCTTCCACCACCAGACCCCAACAACAACTCAACAACCTCAACAACCCGGCTCACCTGGAGCCACCCAGAGACCCGGCTCACCGTCCGAACCAGGGGACCCGCTTTTAAGTCCCCTACCCCCCTCCCCATCACTGTGTGGCGGAGTCACATCCTGGTTATACAGCAGAGTGGCGCAGCGGAAGCGTGCTGGGCCCATAACCCAGAGGTCGATGGATCGAAACCATCCTCTGCTACTTAAGAGATCCTCTCATACATGAGATGTGAGAGATTAACTGAAATCTATACAGAGCTTTTTGGAAACAAGAAAGTGGATGTATGATCTATGAACTATGAACATACTGGCTGTTGATGCTGACTGTTGATGAAAATGCTGTTGATGAAAATGCATTTAATCAAAATGAGGATGAAAATATGTCTCAACCTAATAAAGTAAAACCAACCATTTTAAAATAAAGTAAAACCAACCATTTTAAAATAAAGACTCTAAATTGTCTATTTCTGAAGATTCACACACACACACACACACACATACACACGGCTGACAGGTTGTTGTGGCCGAGTGGTTAAGGCGATGGACTAGAAATCCATTGGGGATTCCCCGCGCAGGTTCGAATCCTGCCAACAACGAGTAATGTTTGAATGTGCAAGACGACTGCCTAATTTGCAGTTATTAATCATATCCAGTACTGTCTTTCAAAAGTAATCAGTTGGCTTCCCTTGTGGTACATTTTGTATTTTCTACCCAGCATGGTAATACCGATGGATGATTTTTAATTTTACCGCACCAGGACAACTTATATGAAATCACACATTTATTTCTAACATGAATGATTTGAAGATAGGATTTTTTTTTCGTTACGCCCGCCATTTTCAAAGCATGCAAGTTTTCGTAGTGTAGTGGTTATCACGTTCGCCTAACACGCGAAAGGTCCCCTGTTCGAAACTGGGCGGAAACATGTATTACTGCAATAATATTATTTGGACTTGGAAAACCCCTCTAATCCTCTTCTTGGTGCTCGGCACAGGAAGGTCGACCATCTCTTTCTCGCATTGGGTCTTATGCAGAAATGAATTTCGTTGCAGTTCCACAACTGATTAAAAGCCAGTCATTCCCCATTTACCTAATCTTTCAAATGTCCAACTTTACAGGAAAAAAAGAAACATATTACAGAGATTTTTTACAGGATCTTTTCGTCATGCCCGCCTTTTTCAAAACATGTAAGTCACTAGCTCCACCACCAAACCCCAGCAGCATTAACACCAGACCCCACTAGCTCCACCACCAGACCCCAGGAGCTTCCAACACCAGACCCCACTAGCTCCACCACCATACCCCAGCAGCATCACCACCAGACCCCAGGAGCTTCCACCACCAGACCTCAGGAGCTTCCACCACCAGACCCCAGGAGCTTCCACCAGACCCCAGCAGCATCACCACCAGACCCCACTAGCTCCACCACCAGACCCCAGCAGCATTACCACCAGACCCCATCCACCACCAGACCCTACTAGCTCCACCACCAGACCCCAGCAGCATTACCACCAGACCCCATCCACCACAAGACCCCACTAGCTCCACCACCAGACCCCAGCAGCATCACCACCAGACACCATCCACCACCAGACCCTACTAGCTCCACCACCAGACCCCAGGAGCATCAGCACCAGACCCCAGGAGCTTCCACCACCAGACCCCAGGAGCTTCCACCACCAGACCCCAGGAGCTTCCACCACCAGACCCCAGGAGCTTCCACCACCAGACCTCAGGAGCTTCCACCACCAGACCCCAGGAGCTTCCACCACCAGACCCCAGCAGCATCAGCACCAGACCCCAGCAGCATCACCACCAGAACCCAGGAGCTTCCACCACCACACCCCAGGAGCTTCCATCACCAGACCCCAGGAGCTTCCACCACCAGACCCCTCTAGCTGCACCACCAGACCCCAGCAGCATCACCACCACACCTCAGGAGCTTCCACCACCAAACCCTAACAACAACTCAACAACCTCAAAAACCCGGCTCACCTGGAGCCACCCAAAGACCCGGCTCACCGTCCGAACCCGGGGACCCGCTTTTAAGCCCCCCACCGACCGGCCACTGGAGTGAAAGAGCCAGCCCTTGGGCCTGGAGGACCAGGGCCCTGGTACCATAAACACCCAGACGCTCCTAGCACCATGGACAGCACTCTGTCAGATGCTCAAGCGCATATTGTTTTTTACTCATGTTCTGGTTTCAGGACCACAATAAAAACACAATAAAAGCTGAACAGGGTTCCATGGTGTAATGGTTAGCACTCTGGACTTTGACCCCAGGAGCTTCCACCACCAGACACCACTAGCTCCACCACCAGACGACAGCAGCATCACCACCACACCTCAGGAGCTTCCACCACCAGACACCACTAGCTCCACCACCAGACCCCAGCAGCATCACCACCAGACCCCAGCAGCATCACCACCAGACCCCAGGAGCTTCCACCACCAGACCCCAGGAATTTCCATCACCAGACCCAAGGAGCTTCCATCACCTGACCCCAGGAGCTTCCATCACCAGACCCCAGGAGCTTCCACCACCAGACCCCACTAGCTGCACCACCAGACCCCAGCAGCATCACCACCACACCTCAGGAGCTTCCACCACCAGACCCCAACAACAACTCAACAACCTCAACAACCCGGCTCACCTGGAGCCACCCAGAGACCCGGCTCACCGTCCGAACCAGGGGACCCGCTTTTAAGTCCCTACCCCCCTCCCCCCCACTGTGTGGCGGAGTCACATCCTGGTTATACAGCAGAGTGGCGCAGCGGAAGCGTGCTGGGCCCATAACCCAGAGGTCGATGGATCGAAACCATCCTCTGCTACTTAAGAGATCCTCTCATACATGAGATGTGAGAGATTAACTGAAATCTATCCAGAGCTTTTTGGAAACAAGAAAGTGGATGTATGATCTATGAACATACTGCACTGACTGTTGATGAAAATGCATTTAATCAAAATGAGGATGAAAATATGTCTCAACCTAATAAAGTAAAACCAACCATTTTAAAATAAAGTAAAACCAACCATTTTAAAATAAAGACTCTAAATTGTCTATTTCTGAAGATTCACACACACACACACACACACACACACACACACACATACACACAGCTGACAGGTTGTTGTGGCCGAGTGGTTAAGGCGATGGACTAGAAATCCATTGGGGATTCCCCGCGCAGGTTCGAATCCTGCCAACAACGAGTAATGTTTGAATGTGCAAGACGACAGCCTAATTTGCAGTTATTAATCATATCCAGTACTGTCTTTCAAAAGTAATCAGTTGGCTTCCCTTGTGGTACATTTTGTATTTTCTACCCAGCATGGTAATACCGATGGATGATTTTTAATTTTACCGCACCAGGACAACTTATATGAAATCACACATTTATTTCTAACATGAATGATTTGAAGATAGGATTTTTTTTTCGTTACGCCCGCCATTTTCAAAGCATGCAAGTTTCCGTAGTGTAGTGGTTATCACGTTCGCCTAACACGCGAAAGGTCCCCTGTTCGAAACTGGGCGGAAACATGTATTACTGCAATAATATTATTTGGACTTGGAAAACCCCTCTAATCCTCTTCTTGGTGCTCGGCACAGGAAGGTCGACCATCTCTTTCTCGCATTGGGTCTTATGCAGAAATGAATTTCGTTGCAGTTCCACAACTGATTAAAAGCCAGTCATTCCCCATTTACCTAATCTTTCAAATGTCCAACTTTACAGGAAAAAAAGAAACATATTACAGAGATTTTTTACAGGATCTTTTCGTCATACCCGCCTTTTTCAAAACATGTAAGTCACTAGCTCCACCACCAAACCCCAGCAGCATTAACACCAGACCCCACTAGCTCCACCACCAGACCCCAGGAGCTTCCAACACCAGACCCCACTAGCTCCACCACCATACCCCAGCAGCATCACCACCAGACCCCAGGAGCTTCCACCACCAGACCCCAGGAGCTTCCACCACCAGACCTCAGGAGCTTCCACCACCAGACCCCAGGAGCTTCCACCAGACCCCAGCAGCATCACCACCAGACCCCACTAGCTCCACCACCAGACCCCAGCAGCATTACCACCAGACCCCATCCACCACCAGACCCTACTAGCTCCACCACCAGACCCCAGCAGCATTACCACCAGACCCCATCCACCACAAGACCCCACTAGCTCCACCACCAGACCCCAGCAGCATCACCACCAGACCCCATCCACCACCAGACCCTACTAGCTCCACCACCAGACCCCAGGAGCTTCCAACACCAGACCCCACTAGCTCCACCACCAGACCCCAGCAGCATCAGCACCAGACCCCAGGAGCTTCCACCACCAGACCCCAGGAGCTTCCACCACCAGACCCCAGGAGCTTCCACCACCAGACCTCAGGAGCTTCCACCACCAGACCCCAGGAGCTTCCACCACCAGACCCCAGCAGCATCAGCACCAGACCCCAGCAACATCACCACCAGAACCCAGGAGCTTCCACCACCACACCCCAGGAGCTTCCATCACCAGACCCCAGGAGCTTCCACCACCAGACCCCTCTAGCTGCACCACCAGACCCCAGGAGCATCACCACCACACCTCAGGAGCTTCCACCACCAAACCCTAACAACAACTCAACAACCTCAAAAACCCGGCTCACCTGGAGCCACCCAAAGACCCGGCTCACCATCCGAACCCGGGGACCCGCTTTTAAGCCCCCCACCGACCGGCCACTGGAGTGAAAGAGCCAGCCCTTGGGCCTGGAGGACCAGGGCCCTGGTACCATAAACACCCAGACGCTCCTAGCACCATGGACAGCACTCTGTCAGATGCTCAAGTGCATATTGTTTTTTACTCATGTTCTGGTTTCAGGACCACAATAAAAACACAATAAAAGCTGAACAGGGTTCCATGGTGTAATGGTTAGCACTCTGGACTTTGACCCCAGGAGCTTCCACCACCAGACACCACTAGCTCCACCACCAGACGACAGCAGCATCACCACCACACCTCAGGAGCTTCCACCACCAGACACCACTAGCTCCACCACCAGACCCCAGCAGCATCACCACCAGACCCCAGCAGCATCACCACCAGACCCCAGGAGCTTCCACCACCAGACCCCAGGAATTTCCATCACCAGACCCAAGGAGCTTCCATCACCTGACCCCAGGAGCTTCCATCACCAGACCCCAGGAGCTTCCACCACCAGACCCCACTAGCTGCACCATCAGACCCCAGCAGCATCACCACCACACCTCAGGAGCTTCCACCACCAGACCCTGACAACAACTCAACAACCTCAACAACCCGGCTCACCTGGAGCCACCCAGAGACCCGGCTCACCGTCCGAACCAGGGGACCCGCTTTTAAGTCCCCTCCCCCCCTCCCCCCCACTGTGTGGCGGAGTCACATCCTGGTTATACAGCAGAGTGGCGCAGCGGAAGCGTGCTGGGCCCATAACCCAGAGGTCGATGGATCGAAACCATCCTCTGCTACTTAAGAGATCCTCTCATACATGAGATGTGAGAGATTAACTGAAATCTATCCAGAGCTTTTTGGAAACAAGAAAGTGGATGTATGATCTATGAACATACTGCACTGACTGTTGATGAAAATGCATTTAATCAAAATGAGGATGAAAATATGTCTCAACCTAATAAAGTAAAACCAACCATTTTAAAATGAAGTAAAACCAACCATTTTAAAATAAAGACTCTAAATTGTCTATTTCTGAAGATTCACACACACACACACACACACACACACACACACACACACACACACACACACACACACACATACACACAGCTGACAGGTTGTTGTGGCCGAGTGGTTAAGGCGATGGACTAGAAATCCATTGGGGATTCCCCGCGCAGGTTGGAATCCTGCCAACAATGAGTAATGTTTGAATGTGCAAGACGACTGCCTAATTTGCAGTTATTAATCATATCCAGTACTGTCTTTCAAAAGTAATCAGTTGGCTTCCCTTGTGGTACATTTTGTATTTTCTACCCAGCATGGTAATACCGATGGATGATTTTTAATTTTACCGCACCAGGACAACTTATATGAAATCACACATTTATTTCTAACATGAATGATTTGAAGATAGGATTTTTTTTTCGTTACGCCCGCCATTTTCAAAGCATGCAAGTTTCCGTAGTGTAGTGGTTATCACGTTCGCCTAACACGCGAAAGGTCCCCTGTTCGAAACTGGGCGGAAACATGTATTACTGCAATAATATTATTTGGACTTGGAAAACCCCTCTAATCCTCTTCTTGGTGCTCGGCACAGGAAGGTCGACCATCTCTTTCTCGCATTGGGTCTTATGCAGAAATGAATTTCGTTGCAGTTCCACAACTGATTAAAAGCCAGTCATTCCTCATTTACCTAATCTTTCAAATGTCCAACTTTACAGGAAAAAAAGAAACATATTACAGAGATTTTTTACAGGATCTTTTCGTCATGCCCGCCTTTTTCAAAACATGTAAGTCACTAGCTCCACCACCAAACCCCAGCAGCATTAACACCAGACCCCACTAGCTCCACCACCAGACCCCAGGAGCTTCCAACACCAGACCCCACTAGCTCCACCACCATACCCCAGCAGCATCACCACCAGACCCCAGGAGCTTCCACCACCAGACCCCAGGAGCTTCCACCACCAGACCTCAGGAGCTTCCACCAGACCCCAGCAGCATCACCAACAGACCCCACTAGCTCCACCACCAGACCCCAGCAGCATTACCACCAGACCCCATCCACCACCAGACCCTACTAGCTCCACCACCAGACCCCAGCAGCATTACCACCAGACCCCATCCACCACAAGACCCCACTAGCTCCACCACCAGACCCCAGCAGCATCACCACCAGACCCCATCCACCACCAGACCCTACTAGCTCCACCACCAGACCCCAGCAGCATCACCACCAGACCCCATCCACCACCAGACCCTACTAGCTCCACCACCAGACCCCAGGAGCTTCCAACACCAGACCCCACTAGCTCCACCACCGGACCCCAGCAGCATCAGCACCAGACCCCACTAACTCCACCACCGGACCCCAGCAGCATCAGCACCAGACCCCAGGAGCTTCCACCACCAGACCCCAGGAGCTTCCACCACCAGACCCCAGGAGCTTCCACCACCAGACCCCAGGAGCTTCCACCACCAGACCTCAGGAGCTTCCACCACCAGACCCCAGGAGCTTCCACCACCAGACCCCAGCAGCATCAGCACCAGACCCCAGCAGCATCACCACCAGAACCCAGGAGCTTCCACCACCACACCCCAGGAGCTTCCATCACCAGACCCCAGGAGCTTCCACCACCAGACCCCTCTGGCTGCACCACCAGACCCCAGCAGCATCACCACCACACCTCAGGAGCTTCCACCACCAAACCCTAACAACAACTCAACAACCTCAAAAACCCGGCTCACCTGGAGCCACCCAAAGACCCGGCTCACCGTCCGAACCCGGGGACCCGCTTTTAAGCCCCCCACCGACCGGCCACTGGAGTGAAAGAGCCAGCCCTTGGGCCTGGAGGACCAGGGCCCTGGTACCATAAACACCCAGACGCTCCTAGCACCATGGACAGCACTCTGTCAGATGCTCAAGCGCATATTGTTTTTTACTCATGTTCTGGTTTCAGGACCACAATAAAAACACAATAAAAGCTGAACAGGGTTCCATGGTGTAATGGTTAGCACTCTGGACTTTGACCCCAGGAGCTTCCACCACCAGACACCACTAGCTCCACCACCAGACGACAGCAGCATCACCACCACACCTCAGGAGCTTCCACCACCAGACACCACTAGCTCCACCACCAGACCCCAGCAGCATCACCACCAGACCCCAGCAGCATCACCACCAGACCCCAGGAGCTTCCACCACCAGACCCCAGGAATTTCCATCACCAGACCCAAGGAGCTTCCATCACCTGACCCCAGGAGCTTCCATCACCAGACCCCAGGAGCTTCCACCACCAGACCCCACTAGCTGCACCACCAGACCCCAGCAGCATCACCACCACACCTCGGGAGCTTCCACCACCAGACCCCAACAACAACTCAACAACCTCAACAACCCGGCTCACCTGGAGCCACCCAGAGACCCGGCTCACCGTCCGAACCAGGGGACCCGCTTTTAAGTCCCCTACCCCCCTCCCCATCACTGTGTGGCGGAGTCACATCCTGGTTATACAGCAGAGTGGCGCAGCGGAAGCGTGCTGGGCCCATAACCCAGAGGTCGATGGATCGAAACCATCCTCTGCTACTTAAGAGATCCTCTCATACATGAGATGTGAGAGATTAACTGAAATCTATCCAGAGCTTTTTGGAAACAAGAAAGTGGATGTATGATCTATGAACTATGAACATACTGGCTGTTGATGCTGACTGTTGATGAAAATGCTGTTGATGAAAATGCATTTAATCAAAATGAGGATGAAAATATGTCTCAACCTAATAAAGTAAAACCAACCATTTTAAAATAAAGTAAAACCAACCATTTTAAAATAAAGACTCTAAATTGTCTATTTCTGAAGATTCACACACACACACACACACACATACACACGGCTGACAGGTTGTTGTGGCCGAGTGGTTAAGGCGATGGACTAGAAATCCATTGGGGATTCCCCGCGCAGGTTCGAATCCTGCCAACAACGAGTAATGTTTGAATGTGCAAGACGACTGCCTAATTTGCAGTTATTAATCATATCCAGTACTGTCTTTCAAAAGTAATCAGTTGGCTTCCCTTGTGGTACATTTTGTATTTTCTACCCAGCATGGTAATACCGATGGATGATTTTTAATTTTACCGCACCAGGACAACTTATATGAAATCACACATTTATTTCTAACATGAATGATTTGAAGATAGGATTTTTTTTTCGTTACGCCCGCCATTTTCAAAGCATGCAAGTTTTCGTAGTGTAGTGGTTATCACGTTCGCCTAACACGCGAAAGGTCCCCTGTTCGAAACTGGGCGGAAACATGTATTACTGCAATAATATTATTTGGACTTGGAAAACCCCTCTAATCCTCTTCTTGGTGCTCGGCACAGGAAGGTCGACCATCTCTTTCTCGCATTGGGTCTTATGCAGAAATGAATTTCGTTGCAGTTCCACAACTGATTAAAAGCCAGTCATTCCCCATTTACCTAATCTTTCAAATGTCCAACTTTACAGGAAAAAAAGAAACATATTACAGAGATTTTTTACAGGATCTTTTCGTCATGCCCGCCTTTTTCAAAACATGTAAGTCACTAGCTCCACCACCAAACCCCAGCAGCATTAACACCAGACCCCACTAGCTCCACCACCAGACCCCAGGAGCTTCCAACACCAGACCCCACTAGCTCCACCACCATACCCCAGCAGCATCACCACCAGACCCCAGGAGCTTCCACCACCAGACCTCAGGAGCTTCCACCACCAGACCCCAGGAGCTTCCACCAGACCCCAGCAGCATCACCACCAGACCCCACTAGCTCCACCACCAGACCCCAGCAGCATTACCACCAGACCCCATCCACCACCAGACCCTACTAGCTCCACCACCAGACCCCAGCAGCATTACCACCAGACCCCATCCACCACAAGACCCCACTAGCTCCACCACCAGACCCCAGCAGCATCACCACCAGACACCATCCACCACCAGACCCTACTAGCTCCACCACCAGACCCCAGGAGCTTCCAACACCAGACCCCACTAGCTCCACCACCGGACCCCAGCAGCATCAGCACCAGACCCCAGGAGCTTCCACCACCAGACCCCAGGAGCTTCCACCACCAGACCCCAGGAGCTTCCACCACCAGACCCCAGGAGCTTCCACCACCAGACCTCAGGAGCTTCCACCACCAGACCCCAGGAGCTTCCACCACCAGACCCCAGCAGCATCAGCACCAGACCCCAGCAGCATCACCACCAGAACCCAGGAGCTTCCACCACCACACCCCAGGAGCTTCCATCACCAGACCCCAGGAGCTTCCACCACCAGACCCCTCTAGCTGCACCACCAGACCCCAGCAGCATCACCACCACACCTCAGGAGCTTCCACCACCAAACCCTAACAACAACTCAACAACCTCAAAAACCCGGCTCACCTGGAGCCACCCAAAGACCCGGCTCACCGTCCGAACCCGGGGACCCGCTTTTAAGCCCCCCACCGACCGGCCACTGGAGTGAAAGAGCCAGCCCTTGGGCCTGGAGGACCAGGGCCCTGGTACCATAAACACCCAGACGCTCCTAGCACCATGGACAGCACTCTGTCAGATGCTCAAGCGCATATTGTTTTTTACTCATGTTCTGGTTTCAGGACCACAATAAAAACACAATAAAAGCTGAACAGGGTTCCATGGTGTAATGGTTAGCACTCTGGACTTTGACCCCAGGAGCTTCCACCACCAGACACCACTAGCTCCACCACCAGACGACAGCAGCATCACCACCACACCTCAGGAGCTTCCACCACCAGACACCACTAGCTCCACCACCAGACCCCAGCAGCATCACCACCAGACCCCAGCAGCATCACCACCAGACCCCAGGAGCTTCCACCACCAGACCCCAGGAATTTCCATCACCAGACCCAAGGAGCTTCCATCACCTGACCCCAGGAGCTTCCATCACCAGACCCCAGGAGCTTCCACCACCAGACCCCACTAGCTGCACCACCAGACCCCAGCAGCATCACCACCACACCTCAGGAGCTTCCACCACCAGACCCCAACAACAACTCAACAACCTCAACAACCCGGCTCACCTGGAGCCACCCAGAGACCCGGCTCACCGTCCGAACCAGGGGACCCGCTTTTAAGTCCCTACCCCCCTCCCCCCCACTGTGTGGCGGAGTCACATCCTGGTTATACAGCAGAGTGGCGCAGCGGAAGCGTGCTGGGCCCATAACCCAGAGGTCGATGGATCGAAACCATCCTCTGCTACTTAAGAGATCCTCTCATACATGAGATGTGAGAGATTAACTGAAATCTATCCAGAGCTTTTTGGAAACAAGAAAGTGGATGTATGATCTATGAACATACTGCACTGACTGTTGATGAAAATGCATTTAATCAAAATGAGGATGAAAATATGTCTCAACCTAATAAAGTAAAACCAACCATTTTAAAATAAAGTAAAACCAACCATTTTAAAATAAAGACTCTAAATTGTCTATTTCTGAAGATTCACACACACACACACACACACACACACACACACACATACACACAGCTGACAGGTTGTTGTGGCCGAGTGGTTAAGGCGATGGACTAGAAATCCATTGGGGATTCCCCGCGCAGGTTCGAATCCTGCCAACAACGAGTAATGTTTGAATGTGCAAGACGACAGCCTAATTTGCAGTTATTAATCATATCCAGTACTGTCTTTCAAAAGTAATCAGTTGGCTTCCCTTGTGGTACATTTTGTATTTTCTACCCAGCATGGTAATACCGATGGATGATTTTTAATTTTACCGCACCAGGACAACTTATATGAAATCACACATTTATTTCTAACATGAATGATTTGAAGATAGGATTTTTTTTTCGTTACGCCCGCCATTTTCAAAGCATGCAAGTTTCCGTAGTGTAGTGGTTATCACGTTCGCCTAACACGCGAAAGGTCCCCTGTTCGAAACTGGGCGGAAACATGTATTACTGCAATAATATTATTTGGACTTGGAAAACCCCTCTAATCCTCTTCTTGGTGCTCGGCACAGGAAGGTCGACCATCTCTTTCTCGCATTGGGTCTTATGCAGAAATGAATTTCGTTGCAGTTCCACAACTGATTAAAAGCCAGTCATTCCCCATTTACCTAATCTTTCAAATGTCCAACTTTACAGGAAAAAAAGAAACATATTACAGAGATTTTTTACAGGATCTTTTCGTCATACCCGCCTTTTTCAAAACATGTAAGTCACTAGCTCCACCACCAAACCCCAGCAGCATTAACACCAGACCCCACTAGCTCCACCACCAGACCCCAGGAGCTTCCAACACCAGACCCCACTAGCTCCACCACCATACCCCAGCAGCATCACCACCAGACCCCAGGAGCTTCCACCACCAGACCCCAGGAGCTTCCACCACCAGACCTCAGGAGCTTCCACCACCAGACCCCAGGAGCTTCCACCAGACCCCAGCAGCATCACCACCAGACCCCACTAGCTCCACCACCAGACCCCAGCAGCATTACCACCAGACCCCATCCACCACCAGACCCTACTAGCTCCACCACCAGACCCCAGCAGCATTACCACCAGACCCCATCCACCACAAGACCCCACTAGCTCCACCACCAGACCCCAGCAGCATCACCACCAGACCCCATCCACCACCAGACCCTACTAGCTCCACCACCAGACCCCAGGAGCTTCCAACACCAGACCCCACTAGCTCCACCACCAGACCCCAGCAGCATCAGCACCAGACCCCAGGAGCTTCCACCACCAGACCCCAGGAGCTTCCACCACCAGACCCCAGGAGCTTCCACCACCAGACCTCAGGAGCTTCCACCACCAGACCCCAGGAGCTTCCACCACCAGACCCCAGCAGCATCAGCACCAGACCCCAGCAACATCACCACCAGAACCCAGGAGCTTCCACCACCACACCCCAGGAGCTTCCATCACCAGACCCCAGGAGCTTCCACCACCAGACCCCTCTAGCTGCACCACCAGACCCCAGGAGCATCACCACCACACCTCAGGAGCTTCCACCACCAAACCCTAACAACAACTCAACAACCTCAAAAACCCGGCTCACCTGGAGCCACCCAAAGACCCGGCTCACCATCCGAACCCGGGGACCCGCTTTTAAGCCCCCCACCGACCGGCCACTGGAGTGAAAGAGCCAGCCCTTGGGCCTGGAGGACCAGGGCCCTGGTACCATAAACACCCAGACGCTCCTAGCACCATGGACAGCACTCTGTCAGATGCTCAAGTGCATATTGTTTTTTACTCATGTTCTGGTTTCAGGACCACAATAAAAACACAATAAAAGCTGAACAGGGTTCCATGGTGTAATGGTTAGCACTCTGGACTTTGACCCCAGGAGCTTCCACCACCAGACACCACTAGCTCCACCACCAGACGACAGCAGCATCACCACCACACCTCAGGAGCTTCCACCACCAGACACCACTAGCTCCACCACCAGACCCCAGCAGCATCACCACCAGACCCCAGCAGCATCACCACCAGACCCCAGGAGCTTCCACCACCAGACCCCAGGAATTTCCATCACCAGACCCAAGGAGCTTCCATCACCTGACCCCAGGAGCTTCCATCACCAGACCCCAGGAGCTTCCACCACCAGACCCCACTAGCTGCACCATCAGACCCCAGCAGCATCACCACCACACCTCAGGAGCTTCCACCACCAGACCCTGACAACAACTCAACAACCTCAACAACCCGGCTCACCTGGAGCCACCCAGAGACCCGGCTCACCGTCCGAACCAGGGGACCCGCTTTTAAGTCCCCTCCCCCCCTCCCCCCCACTGTGTGGCGGAGTCACATCCTGGTTATACAGCAGAGTGGCGCAGCGGAAGCGTGCTGGGCCCATAACCCAGAGGTCGATGGATCGAAACCATCCTCTGCTACTTAAGAGATCCTCTCATACATGAGATGTGAGAGATTAACTGAAATCTATCCAGAGCTTTTTGGAAACAAGAAAGTGGATGTATGATCTATGAACATACTGCACTGACTGTTGATGAAAATGCATTTAATCAAAATGAGGATGAAAATATGTCTCAACCTAATAAAGTAAAACCAACCATTTTAAAATGAAGTAAAACCAACCATTTTAAAATAAAGACTCTAAATTGTCTATTTCTGAAGATTCACACACACACACACACACACACACACACACACACACACACACACATACACACAGCTGACAGGTTGTTGTGGCCGAGTGGTTAAGGCGATGGACTAGAAATCCATTGGGGATTCCCCGCGCAGGTTGGAATCCTGCCAACAATGAGTAATGTTTGAATGTGCAAGACGACTGCCTAATTTGCAGTTATTAATCATATCCAGTACTGTCTTTCAAAAGTAATCAGTTGGCTTCCCTTGTGGTACATTTTGTATTTTCTACCCAGCATGGTAATACCGATGGATGATTTTTAATTTTACCGCACCAGGACAACTTATATGAAATCACACATTTATTTCTAACATGAATGATTTGAAGATAGGATTTTTTTTTCGTTACGCCCGCCATTTTCAAAGCATGCAAGTTTCCGTAGTGTAGTGGTTATCACGTTCGCCTAACACGCGAAAGGTCCCCTGTTCGAAACTGGGCGGAAACATGTATTACTGCAATAATATTATTTGGACTTGGAAAACCCCTCTAATCCTCTTCTTGGTGCTCGGCACAGGAAGGTCGACCATCTCTTTCTCGCATTGGGTCTTATGCAGAAATGAATTTCGTTGCAGTTCCACAACTGATTAAAAGCCAGTCATTCCTCATTTACCTAATCTTTCAAATGTCCAACTTTACAGGAAAAAAAGAAACATATTACAGAGATTTTTTACAGGATCTTTTCGTCATGCCCGCCTTTTTCAAAACATGTAAGTCACTAGCTCCACCACCAAACCCCAGCAGCATTAACACCAGACCCCACTAGCTCCACCACCAGACCCCAGGAGCTTCCAACACCAGACCCCACTAGCTCCACCACCATACCCCAGCAGCATCACCACCAGACCCCAGGAGCTTCCACCACCAGACCCCAGGAGCTTCCACCACCAGACCTCAGGAGCTTCCACCAGACCCCAGCAGCATCACCAACAGACCCCACTAGCTCCACCACCAGACCCCAGCAGCATTACCACCAGACCCCATCCACCACCAGACCCTACTAGCTCCACCACCAGACCCCAGCAGCATTACCACCAGACCCCATCCACCACAAGACCCCACTAGCTCCACCACCAGACCCCAGCAGCATCACCACCAGACCCCATCCACCACCAGACCCTACTAGCTCCACCACCAGACCCCAGCAGCATCACCACCAGACCCCATCCACCACCAGACCCTACTAGCTCCACCACCAGACCCCAGGAGCTTCCAACACCAGACCCCACTAGCTCCACCACCGGACCCCAGCAGCATCAGCACCAGACCCCACTAACTCCACCACCGGACCCCAGCAGCATCAGCACCAGACCCCAGGAGCTTCCACCACCAGACCCCAGGAGCTTCCACCACCAGACCCCAGGAGCTTCCACCACCAGACCCCAGGAGCTTCCACCACCAGACCTCAGGAGCTTCCACCACCAGACCCCAGGAGCTTCCACCACCAGACCCCAGCAGCATCAGCACCAGACCCCAGCAGCATCACCACCAGAACCCAGGAGCTTCCACCACCAGACCCCAGGAGCTTCCATCACCAGACCCCAGGAGCTTCCACCACCAGACCCCTCTGGCTGCACCACCAGACCCCAGCAGCATCACCACCACACCTCAGGAGCTTCCACCACCAAACCCTAACAACAACTCAACAACCTCAAAAACCCGGCTCACCTGGAGCCACCCAAAGACCCGGCTCACCGTCCGAACCCGGGGACCCGCTTTTAAGCCCCCCACCGACCGGCCACTGGAGTGAAAGAGCCAGCCCTTGGGCCTGGAGGACCAGGGCCCTGGTACCATAAACACCCAGACGCTCCTAGCACCATGGACAGCACTCTGTCAGATGCTCAAGCGCATATTGTTTTTTACTCATGTTCTGGTTTCAGGACCACAATAAAAACACAATAAAAGCTGAACAGGGTTCCATGGTGTAATGGTTAGCACTCTGGACTTTGACCCCAGGAGCTTCCACCACCAGACACCACTAGCTCCACCACCAGACGACAGCAGCATCACCACCACACCTCAGGAGCTTCCACCACCAGACACCACTAGCTCCACCACCAGACCCCAGCAGCATCACCACCAGACCCCAGCAGCATCACCACCAGACCCCAGGAGCTTCCACCACCAGACCCCAGGAATTTCCATCACCAGACCCAAGGAGCTTCCATCACCTGACCCCAGGAGCTTCCATCACCAGACCCCAGGAGCTTCCACCACCAGACCCCACTAGCTGCACCACCAGACCCCAGCAGCATCACCACCACACCTCGGGAGCTTCCACCACCAGACCCCAACAACAACTCAACAACCTCAACAACCCGGCTCACCTGGAGCCACCCAGAGACCCGGCTCACCGTCCGAACCAGGGGACCCGCTTTTAAGTCCCCTACCCCCCTCCCCATCACTGTGTGGCGGAGTCACATCCTGGTTATACAGCAGAGTGGCGCAGCGGAAGCGTGCTGGGCCCATAACCCAGAGGTCGATGGATCGAAACCATCCTCTGCTACTTAAGAGATCCTCTCATACATGAGATGTGAGAGATTAACTGAAATCTATCCAGAGCTTTTTGGAAACAAGAAAGTGGATGTATGATCTATGAACTATGAACATACTGGCTGTTGATGCTGACTGTTGATGAAAATGCTGTTGATGAAAATGCATTTAATCAAAATGAGGATGAAAATATGTCTCAACCTAATAAAGTAAAACCAACCATTTTAAAATAAAGTAAAACCAACCATTTTAAAATAAAGACTCTAAATTGTCTATTTCTGAAGATTCACACACACACACACACACACATACACACGGCTGACAGGTTGTTGTGGCCGAGTGGTTAAGGCGATGGACTAGAAATCCATTGGGGATTCCCCGCGCAGGTTCGAATCCTGCCAACAACGAGTAATGTTTGAATGTGCAAGACGACTGCCTAATTTGCAGTTATTAATCATATCCAGTACTGTCTTTCAAAAGTAATCAGTTGGCTTCCCTTGTGGTACATTTTGTATTTTCTACCCAGCATGGTAATACCGATGGATGATTTTTAATTTTACCGCACCAGGACAACTTATATGAAATCACACATTTATTTCTAACATGAATGATTTGAAGATAGGATTTTTTTTTCGTTACGCCCGCCATTTTCAAAGCATGCAAGTTTTCGTAGTGTAGTGGTTATCACGTTCGCCTAACACGCGAAAGGTCCCCTGTTCGAAACTGGGCGGAAACATGTATTACTGCAATAATATTATTTGGACTTGGAAAACCCCTCTAATCCTCTTCTTGGTGCTCGGCACAGGAAGGTCGACCATCTCTTTCTCGCATTGGGTCTTATGCAGAAATGAATTTCGTTGCAGTTCCACAACTGATTAAAAGCCAGTCATTCCCCATTTACCTAATCTTTCAAATGTCCAACTTTACAGGAAAAAAAGAAACATATTACAGAGATTTTTTACAGGATCTTTTCGTCATGCCCGCCTTTTTCAAAACATGTAAGTCACTAGCTCCACCACCAAACCCCAGCAGCATTAACACCAGACCCCACTAGCTCCACCACCAGACCCCAGGAGCTTCCAACACCAGACCCCACTAGCTCCACCACCATACCCCAGCAGCATCACCACCAGACCCCAGGAGCTTCCACCACCAGACCTCAGGAGCTTCCACCACCAGACCCCAGGAGCTTCCACCAGACCCCAGCAGCATCACCACCAGACCCCACTAGCTCCACCACCAGACCCCAGCAGCATTACCACCAGACCCCATCCACCACCAGACCCTACTAGCTCCACCACCAGACCCCAGCAGCATTACCACCAGACCCCATCCACCACAAGACCCCACTAGCTCCACCACCAGACCCCAGCAGCATCACCACCAGACACCATCCACCACCAGACCCTACTAGCTCCACCACCAGACCCCAGGAGCTTCCAACACCAGACCCCACTAGCTCCACCACCGGACCCCAGCAGCATCAGCACCAGACCCCAGGAGCTTCCACCACCAGACCCCAGGAGCTTCCACCACCAGACCCCAGGAGCTTCCACCACCAGACCCCAGGAGCTTCCACCACCAGACCTCAGGAGCTTCCACCACCAGACCCCAGGAGCTTCCACCACCAGACCCCAGCAGCATCAGCACCAGACCCCAGCAGCATCACCACCAGAACCCAGGAGCTTCCACCACCACACCCCAGGAGCTTCCATCACCAGACCCCAGGAGCTTCCACCACCAGACCCCTCTAGCTGCACCACCAGACCCCAGCAGCATCACCACCACACCTCAGGAGCTTCCACCACCAAACCCTAACAACAACTCAACAACCTCAAAAACCCGGCTCACCTGGAGCCACCCAAAGACCCGGCTCACCGTCCGAACCCGGGGACCCGCTTTTAAGCCCCCCACCGACCGGCCACTGGAGTGAAAGAGCCAGCCCTTGGGCCTGGAGGACCAGGGCCCTGGTACCATAAACACCCAGACGCTCCTAGCACCATGGACAGCACTCTGTCAGATGCTCAAGCGCATATTGTTTTTTACTCATGTTCTGGTTTCAGGACCACAATAAAAACACAATAAAAGCTGAACAGGGTTCCATGGTGTAATGGTTAGCACTCTGGACTTTGACCCCAGGAGCTTCCACCACCAGACACCACTAGCTCCACCACCAGACGACAGCAGCATCACCACCACACCTCAGGAGCTTCCACCACCAGACACCACTAGCTCCACCACCAGACCCCAGCAGCATCACCACCAGACCCCAGCAGCATCACCACCAGACCCCAGGAGCTTCCACCACCAGACCCCAGGAATTTCCATCACCAGACCCAAGGAGCTTCCATCACCTGACCCCAGGAGCTTCCATCACCAGACCCCAGGAGCTTCCACCACCAGACCCCACTAGCTGCACCACCAGACCCCAGCAGCATCACCACCACACCTCAGGAGCTTCCACCACCAGACCCCAACAACAACTCAACAACCTCAACAACCCGGCTCACCTGGAGCCACCCAGAGACCCGGCTCACCGTCCGAACCAGGGGACCCGCTTTTAAGTCCCTACCCCCCTCCCCCCCACTGTGTGGCGGAGTCACATCCTGGTTATACAGCAGAGTGGCGCAGCGGAAGCGTGCTGGGCCCATAACCCAGAGGTCGATGGATCGAAACCATCCTCTGCTACTTAAGAGATCCTCTCATACATGAGATGTGAGAGATTAACTGAAATCTATCCAGAGCTTTTTGGAAACAAGAAAGTGGATGTATGATCTATGAACATACTGCACTGACTGTTGATGAAAATGCATTTAATCAAAATGAGGATGAAAATATGTCTCAACCTAATAAAGTAAAACCAACCATTTTAAAATAAAGTAAAACCAACCATTTTAAAATAAAGACTCTAAATTGTCTATTTCTGAAGATTCACACACACACACACACACACACACACACACACACACACATACACACAGCTGACAGGTTGTTGTGGCCGAGTGGTTAAGGCGATGGACTAGAAATCCATTGGGGATTCCCCGCGCAGGTTCGAATCCTGCCAACAACGAGTAATGTTTGAATGTGCAAGACGACAGCCTAATTTGCAGTTATTAATCATATCCAGTACTGTCTTTCAAAAGTAATCAGTTGGCTTCCCTTGTGGTACATTTTGTATTTTCTACCCAGCATGGTAATACCGATGGATGATTTTTAATTTTACCGCACCAGGACAACTTATATGAAATCACACATTTATTTCTAACATGAATGATTTGAAGATAGGATTTTTTTTTCGTTACGCCCGCCATTTTCAAAGCATGCAAGTTTCCGTAGTGTAGTGGTTATCACGTTCGCCTAACACGCGAAAGGTCCCCTGTTCGAAACTGGGCGGAAACATGTATTACTGCAATAATATTATTTGGACTTGGAAAACCCCTCTAATCCTCTTCTTGGTGCTCGGCACAGGAAGGTCGACCATCTCTTTCTCGCATTGGGTCTTATGCAGAAATGAATTTCGTTGCAGTTCCACAACTGATTAAAAGCCAGTCATTCCCCATTTACCTAATCTTTCAAATGTCCAACTTTACAGGAAAAAAAGAAACATATTACAGAGATTTTTTACAGGATCTTTTCGTCATACCCGCCTTTTTCAAAACATGTAAGTCACTAGCTCCACCACCAAACCCCAGCAGCATTAACACCAGACCCCACTAGCTCCACCACCAGACCCCAGGAGCTTCCAACACCAGACCCCACTAGCTCCACCACCATACCCCAGCAGCATCACCACCAGACCCCAGGAGCTTCCACCACCAGACCCCAGGAGCTTCCACCACCAGACCTCAGGAGCTTCCACCACCAGACCCCAGGAGCTTCCACCAGACCCCAGCAGCATCACCACCAGACCCCACTAGCTCCACCACCAGACCCCAGCAGCATTACCACCAGACCCCATCCACCACCAGACCCTACTAGCTCCACCACCAGACCCCAGCAGCATTACCACCAGACCCCATCCACCACAAGACCCCACTAGCTCCACCACCAGACCCCAGCAGCATCACCACCAGACCCCATCCACCACCAGACCCTACTAGCTCCACCACCAGACCCCAGGAGCTTCCAACACCAGACCCCACTAGCTCCACCACCAGACCCCAGCAGCATCAGCACCAGACCCCAGGAGCTTCCACCACCAGACCCCAGGAGCTTCCACCACCAGACCCCAGGAGCTTCCACCACCAGACCTCAGGAGCTTCCACCACCAGACCCCAGGAGCTTCCACCACCAGACCCCAGCAGCATCAGCACCAGACCCCAGCAGCATCACCACCAGAACCCAGGAGCTTCCACCACCACACCCCAGGAGCTTCCATCACCAGACCCCAGGAGCTTCCACCACCAGACCCCTCTAGCTGCACCACCAGACCCCAGCAGCATCACCACCACACCTCAGGAGCTTCCACCACCAAACCCTAACAACAACTCAACAACCTCAAAAACCCGGCTCACCTGGAGCCACCCAAAGACCCGGCTCACCGTCCGAACCCGGGGACCCGCTTTTAAGCCCCCCACCGACCGGCCACTGGAGTGAAAGAGCCAGCCCTTGGGCCTGGAGGACCAGGGCCCTGGTACCATAAACACCCAGACGCTCCTAGCACCATGGACAGCACTCTGTCAGATGCTCAAGCGCATATTGTTTTTTACTCATGTTCTGGTTTCAGGACCACAATAAAAACACAATAAAAGCTGAACAGGGTTCCATGGTGTAATGGTTAGCACTCTGGACTTTGACCCCAGGAGCTTCCACCACCAGACACCACTAGCTCCACCACCAGACGACAGCAGCATCACCACCACACCTCAGGAGCTTCCACCACCAGACACCACTAGCTCCACCACCAGACCCCAGCAGCATCACCACCAGACCCCAGCAGCATCACCACCAGACCCCAGGAGCTTCCACCACCAGACCCCAGGAATTTCCATCACCAGACCCAAGGAGCTTCCATCACCTGACCCCAGGAGCTTCCATCACCAGACCCCAGGAGCTTCCACCACCAGACCCCACTAGCTGCACCACCAGACCCCAGCAGCATCACCACCACACCTCAGGAGCTTCCACCACCAGACCCCAACAACAACTCAACAACCTCAACAACCCGGCTCACCTGGAGCCACCCAGAGACCCGGCTCACCGTCCGAACCAGGGGACCCGCTTTTAAGTCCCTACCCCCCTCCCCCCCACTGTGTGGCGGAGTCACATCCTGGTTATACAGCAGAGTGGCGCAGCGGAAGCGTGCTGGGCCCATAACCCAGAGGTCGATGGATCGAAACCATCCTCTGCTACTTAAGAGATCCTCTCATACATGAGATGTGAGAGATTAACTGAAATCTATCCAGAGCTTTTTGGAAACAAGAAAGTGGATGTATGATCTATGAACATACTGCACTGACTGTTGATGAAAATGCATTTAATCAAAATGAGGATGAAAATATGTCTCAACCTAATAAAGTAAAACCAACCATTTTAAAATAAAGTAAAACCAACCATTTTAAAATAAAGACTCTAAATTGTCTATTTCTGAAGATTCACACACACACACACACACACACACACACACACACACACACATACACACAGCTGACAGGTTGTTGTGGCCGAGTGGTTAAGGCGATGGACTAGAAATCCATTGGGGATTCCCCGCGCAGGTTCGAATCCTGCCAACAACGAGTAATGTTTGAATGTGCAAGACGACAGCCTAATTTGCAGTTATTAATCATATCCAGTACTGTCTTTCAAAAGTAATCAGTTGGCTTCCCTTGTGGTACATTTTGTATTTTCTACCCAGCATGGTAATACCGATGGATGATTTTTAATTTTACCGCACCAGGACAACTTATATGAAATCACACATTTATTTCTAACATGAATGATTTGAAGATAGGATTTTTTTTTCGTTACGCCCGCCATTTTCAAAGCATGCAAGTTTCCGTAGTGTAGTGGTTATCACGTTCGCCTAACACGCGAAAGGTCCCCTGTTCGAAACTGGGCGGAAACATGTATTACTGCAATAATATTATTTGGACTTGGAAAACCCCTCTAATCCTCTTCTTGGTGCTCGGCACAGGAAGGTCGACCATCTCTTTCTCGCATTGGGTCTTATGCAGAAATGAATTTCGTTGCAGTTCCACAACTGATTAAAAGCCAGTCATTCCCCATTTACCTAATCTTTCAAATGTCCAACTTTACAGGAAAAAAAGAAACATATTACAGAGATTTTTTACAGGATCTTTTCGTCATACCCGCCTTTTTCAAAACATGTAAGTCACTAGCTCCACCACCAAACCCCAGCAGCATTAACACCAGACCCCACTAGCTCCACCACCAGACCCCAGGAGCTTCCAACACCAGACCCCACTAGCTCCACCACCATACCCCAGCAGCATCACCACCAGACCCCAGGAGCTTCCACCACCAGACCCCAGGAGCTTCCACCACCAGACCTCAGGAGCTTCCACCACCAGACCCCAGGAGCTTCCACCAGACCCCAGCAGCATCACCACCAGACCCCACTAGCTCCACCACCAGACCCCAGCAGCATTACCACCAGACCCCATCCACCACCAGACCCTACTAGCTCCACCACCAGACCCCAGCAGCATTACCACCAGACCCCATCCACCACAAGACCCCACTAGCTCCACCACCAGACCCCAGCAGCATCACCACCAGACCCCATCCACCACCAGACCCTACTAGCTCCACCACCAGACCCCAGGAGCTTCCAACACCAGACCCCACTAGCTCCACCACCAGACCCCAGCAGCATCAGCACCAGACCCCAGGAGCTTCCACCACCAGACCCCAGGAGCTTCCACCACCAGACCCCAGGAGCTTCCACCACCAGACCTCAGGAGCTTCCACCACCAGACCCCAGGAGCTTCCACCACCAGACCCCAGCAGCATCAGCACCAGACCCCAGCAACATCACCACCAGAACCCAGGAGCTTCCACCACCACACCCCAGGAGCTTCCATCACCAGACCCCAGGAGCTTCCACCACCAGACCCCTCTAGCTGCACCACCAGACCCCAGGAGCATCACCACCACACCTCAGGAGCTTCCACCACCAAACCCTAACAACAACTCAACAACCTCAAAAACCCGGCTCACCTGGAGCCACCCAAAGACCCGGCTCACCATCCGAACCCGGGGACCCGCTTTTAAGCCCCCCACCGACCGGCCACTGGAGTGAAAGAGCCAGCCCTTGGGCCTGGAGGACCAGGGCCCTGGTACCATAAACACCCAGACGCTCCTAGCACCATGGACAGCACTCTGTCAGATGCTCAAGTGCATATTGTTTTTTACTCATGTTCTGGTTTCAGGACCACAATAAAAACACAATAAAAGCTGAACAGGGTTCCATGGTGTAATGGTTAGCACTCTGGACTTTGACCCCAGGAGCTTCCACCACCAGACACCACTAGCTCCACCACCAGACGACAGCAGCATCACCACCACACCTCAGGAGCTTCCACCACCAGACACCACTAGCTCCACCACCAGACCCCAGCAGCATCACCACCAGACCCCAGCAGCATCACCACCAGACCCCAGGAGCTTCCACCACCAGACCCCAGGAATTTCCATCACCAGACCCAAGGAGCTTCCATCACCTGACCCCAGGAGCTTCCATCACCAGACCCCAGGAGCTTCCACCACCAGACCCCACTAGCTGCACCATCAGACCCCAGCAGCATCACCACCACACCTCAGGAGCTTCCACCACCAGACCCTGACAACAACTCAACAACCTCAACAACCCGGCTCACCTGGAGCCACCCAGAGACCCGGCTCACCGTCCGAACCAGGGGACCCGCTTTTAAGTCCCCTCCCCCCCTCCCCCCCACTGTGTGGCGGAGTCACATCCTGGTTATACAGCAGAGTGGCGCAGCGGAAGCGTGCTGGGCCCATAACCCAGAGGTCGATGGATCGAAACCATCCTCTGCTACTTAAGAGATCCTCTCATACATGAGATGTGAGAGATTAACTGAAATCTATCCAGAGCTTTTTGGAAACAAGAAAGTGGATGTATGATCTATGAACATACTGCACTGACTGTTGATGAAAATGCATTTAATCAAAATGAGGATGAAAATATGTCTCAACCTAATAAAGTAAAACCAACCATTTTAAAATGAAGTAAAACCAACCATTTTAAAATAAAGACTCTAAATTGTCTATTTCTGAAGATTCACACACACACACACACACACACACACACACACACACACACACACACACACACACACACACACACACATACACACAGCTGACAGGTTGTTGTGGCCGAGTGGTTAAGGCGATGGACTAGAAATCCATTGGGGATTCCCCGCGCAGGTTGGAATCCTGCCAACAATGAGTAATGTTTGAATGTGCAAGACGACTGCCTAATTTGCAGTTATTAATCATATCCAGTACTGTCTTTCAAAAGTAATCAGTTGGCTTCCCTTGTGGTACATTTTGTATTTTCTACCCAGCATGGTAATACCGATGGATGATTTTTAATTTTACCGCACCAGGACAACTTATATGAAATCACACATTTATTTCTAACATGAATGATTTGAAGATAGGATTTTTTTTTCGTTACGCCCGCCATTTTCAAAGCATGCAAGTTTCCGTAGTGTAGTGGTTATCACGTTCGCCTAACACGCGAAAGGTCCCCTGTTCGAAACTGGGCGGAAACATGTATTACTGCAATAATATTATTTGGACTTGGAAAACCCCTCTAATCCTCTTCTTGGTGCTCGGCACAGGAAGGTCGACCATCTCTTTCTCGCATTGGGTCTTATGCAGAAATGAATTTCGTTGCAGTTCCACAACTGATTAAAAGCCAGTCATTCCTCATTTACCTAATCTTTCAAATGTCCAACTTTACAGGAAAAAAAGAAACATATTACAGAGATTTTTTACAGGATCTTTTCGTCATGCCCGCCTTTTTCAAAACATGTAAGTCACTAGCTCCACCACCAAACCCCAGCAGCATTAACACCAGACCCCACTAGCTCCACCACCAGACCCCAGGAGCTTCCAACACCAGACCCCACTAGCTCCACCACCATACCCCAGCAGCATCACCACCAGACCCCAGGAGCTTCCACCACCAGACCCCAGGAGCTTCCACCACCAGACCTCAGGAGCTTCCACCAGACCCCAGCAGCATCACCACCAGACCCCACTAGCTCCACCACCAGACCCCAGCAGCATTACCACCAGACCCCATCCACCACCAGACCCTACTAGCTTCACCACCAGACCCCAGCAGCATTACCACCAGACCCCATCCACCACAAGACCCCACTAGCTCCACCACCAGACCCCAGCAGCATCACCACCAGACCCCATCCACCACCAGACCCTACTAGCTCCACCACCAGACCCCAGCAGCATCACCACCAGACCCCATCCACCACCAGACCCTACTAGCTCCACCACCAGACCCCAGGAGCTTCCAACACCAGACCCCACTAGCTCCACCACCGGACCCCAGCAGCATCAGCACCAGACCCCACTAGCTCCACCACCGGACCCCAGCAGCATCAGCACCAGACCCCAGGAGCTTCCACCACCAGACCCCAGGAGCTTCCACCACCAGACCCCAGGAGCTTCCACCACCAGACCCCAGGAGCTTCCACCACCAGACCTCAGGAGCTTCCACCACCAGACCCCAGGAGCTTCCACCACCAGACCCCAGCAGCATCAGCACCAGACCCCAGCAGCATCACCACCAGAACCCAGGAGCTTCCACCACCACACCCCAGGAGCTTCCATCACCAGACCCCAGGAGCTTCCACCACCAGACCCCTCTAGCTGCACCACCAGACCCCAGCAGCATCACCACCACACCTCAGGAGCTTCCACCACCAAACCCTAACAACAACTCAACAACCTCAAAAACCCGGCTCACCTGGAGCCACCCAAAGACCCGGCTCACCGTCCGAACCCGGGGACCCGCTTTTAAGCCCCCCACCGACCGGCCACTGGAGTGAAAGAGCCAGCCCTTGGGCCTGGAGGACCAGGGCCCTGGTACCATAAACACCCAGACGCTCCTAGCACCATGGACAGCACTCTGTCAGATGCTCAAGCGCATATTGTTTTTTACTCATGTTCTGGTTTCAGGACCACAATAAAAACACAATAAAAGCTGAACAGGGTTCCATGGTGTAATGGTTAGCACTCTGGACTTTGACCCCAGGAGCTTCCACCACCAGACACCACTAGCTCCACCACCAGACGACAGCAGCATCACCACCACACCGCAGGAGCTTCCACCACCAGACACCACTAGCTCCTCCACCAGACCCCAACAGCATCACCACCAGACCCCAGGAGCTTCCACCACCAGACCCCAGGAATTTCCATCACCAGACCCAAGGAGCTTCCATCACCTGACCCCAGGAGCTTCCATCACCAGACCCCAGGAGCTTCCACCACCAGACCCCACTAGCTGCACCACCAGACCCCAGCAGCATCACCACCACACCTCAGGAGCTTCCACCACCAGACCCCAACAACAACTCAACAACCTCAACAACCTCAACAACCCGGCTCACCTGGAGCCACCCAGAGACCCGGCTCACCGTCCGAACCAGGGGACCCGCTTTTAAGTCCCTACCCCCCTCCCCCCCACTGTGTGGCGGAGTCACATCCTGGTTATACAGCAGAGTGGCGCAGCGGAAGCGTGCTGGGCCCATAACCCAGAGGTCGATGGATCGAAACCATCCTCTGCTACTTAAGAGATCCTCTCATACATGAGATGTGAGAGATTAACTGAAATCTATCCAGAGCTTTTTGGAAACAAGAAAGTGGATGTATGATCTATGAACATACTGCACTGACTGTTGATGAAAATGCATTTAATCAAAATGAGGATGAAAATATGTCTCAACCTAATAAAGTAAAACCAACCATTTTAAAATAAAGTAAAACCAACCATTTTAAAATAAAGACTCTAAATTGTCTATTTCTGAAGATTCACACACACACACACACACACACACACACACACACACACACACACACACACACACACACACACACACACACACACACACACACACACACACACACACACACACACACACACACACACATACACACAGCTGACAGGTTTTTGTGGCCGAGTGGTTAAGGCGATGGACTAGAAATCCATTGGGGATTCCCCGCGCAGGTTCGAATCCTGCCAACAACGAGTAATGTTTGAATGTGCAAGACGACTGCCTAATTTGCAGTTATTAATCATATCCAGTACTGTCTTTCAAAAGTAATCAGTTGGCTTCCCTTGTGGTACATTTTGTATTTTCTACCCAGCATGGTAATACCGATGGATGATTTTTAATTTTACCGCACCAGGACAACTTATATGAAATCACACATTTATTTCTAACATGAATGATTTGAAGATAGGATTTTTTTTTCGTTACGCCCGCCATTTTCAAAGCATGCAAGTTTCCGTAGTGTAGTGGTTATCACGTTCGCCTAACACGCGAAAGGTCCCCTGTTCGAAACTGGGCGGAAACATGTATTACTGCAATAATATTATTTGGACTTGGAAAACCCCTCTAATCCTCTTCTTGGTGCTCGGCACAGGAAGGTGAACCATCTCTTTCTCGCATTGGGTCTTATGCAGAAATGAATTTCGTTGCAGTTCCACAACTGATTAAAAGCCAGTCATTCCTCATTTACCTAATCTTTCAAATGTCCAACTTTACAGGAAAAAAAGAAACATATTACAGAGATTTTTTACAGGATCTTTTCGTCATGCCCGCCTTTTTCAAAACATGTAAGTCACTAGCTCCACCACCAAACCCCAGCAGCATTAACACCAGACCCCACTAGCTCCACCACCAGACCCCAGGAGCTTCCAACACCAGAACCCACTAGCTCCACCACCATACCCCAGCAGCATCACCACCAGACCCCAGGAGCTTCCACCACCAGACCCCAGGAGCTTCCACCACCAGACCTCAGGAGCTTCCACCACCAGACCCCAGGAGCTTCCACCAGACCCCAGCAGCATCACCACCAGACCCCACTAGCTCCACCACCAGACCCCAGCAGCATTACCACCAGACCCCATCCACCACCAGACCCTACTAGCTCCACCACCAGACCCCAGCAGCATTACCACCAGACCCCATCCACCACAAGACCCCACTAGCTCCACCACCAGACCCCAGCAGCATCACCACCAGACCCCATCCACCACCAGACCCTACTAGCTCCACCACCAGACCCCAGGAGCTTCCAACACCAGACCCCACTAGCTCCACCACCGGACCCCAGCAGCATCAGCACCAGACCCCAGGAGCTTCCACCACCAGACCCCAGGAGCTTCCACCACCAGACCCCAGGAGCTTCCACCACCAGACCCCAGGAGCTTCCACCACCAGACCCCAGCAGCATCAGCACCAGACCCCAGCAGCATCACCACCAGAACCCAGGAGATTCCACCACCACACCCCAGGAGCTTCCATCACCAGACCCCAGGAGCTTCCACCACCAGACCCCTCTAGCTGCACCACCAGACCCCAGCAGCATCACCACCACACCTCAGGAGCTTCCACCACCAAACCCTAACAACAACTCAACAACCTCAAAAACCCGGCTCACCTGGAGCCACCCAAAGACCCCGGCTCACCGTCCGAACCCGGGGACCCGCTTTTAAGCCCCCCACCGACCGGCCACTGGAGTGAAAGAGCCAGCCCTTGGGCCTGGAGGACCAGGGCCCTGGTACCATAAACACCCAGACGCTCCTAGCACCATGGACAGCACTCTGTCAGATGCTCAAGCGCATATTGTTTTTTACTCATGTTCTGGTTTCAGGACCACAATAAAAACACAATAAAAGCTGAACAGGGTTCCATGGTGTAATGGTTAGCACTCTGGACTTTGACCCCAGGAGCTTCCACCACCAGACACCACTAGCTCCACCACCAGACGACAGCAGCATCACCACCACACCTCAGGAGCTTCCACCACCAGACACCACTAGCTCCACCACCAGACCCCAGCAGCATCACCACCAGACCCCAGCAGCATCACCACCAGACCCCAGGAGCTTCCACCACCAGACCCCAGGAATTTCCATCACCAGACCCAAGGAGCTTCCATCACCTGACCCCAGGAGCTTCCATCACCAGACCCCAGGAGCTTCCACCACCAGACCCCACTAGCTGCACCACCAGACCCCAGCAGCATCACCACCACACCTCGGGAGCTTCCACCACCAGACCCCAACAACAACTCAACAACCTCAACAATCCGGCTCACCTGGAGCCACCCAGAGACCCGGCTCACCGTCCGAACCAGGGGACCCGCTTTTAAGTCCCCTACCCCCCTCCCCATCACTGTGTGGCGGAGTCACATCCTGGTTATACAGCAGAGTGGCGCAGCGGAAGCGTGCTGGGCCCATAACCCAGAGGTCGATGGATCGAAACCATCCTCTGCTACTTAAGAGATCCTCTCATACATGAGATGTGAGAGATTAACTGAAATCTATCCAGAGCTTTTTGGAAACAAGAAAGTGGATGTATGATCTATGAACTATGAACATACTGGCTGTTGATGCTGACTGTTGATGAAAATGCTGTTGATGAAAATGCATTTAATCAAAATGAGGATGAAAATATGTCTCAACCTAATAAAGTAAAACCAACCATTTTAAAATAAAGTAAAACCAACCATTTTAAAATAAAGACTCTAAATTGTCTATTTCTGAAGATTCACACACACACACACACACACATACACACGGCTGACAGGTTGTTGTGGCCGAGTGGTTAAGGCGATGGACTAGAAATCCATTGGGGATTCCCCGCGCAGGTTCGAATCCTGCCAACAACGAGTAATGTTTGAATGTGCAAGACGACTGCCTAATTTGCAGTTATTAATCATATCCAGTACTGTCTTTCAAAAGTAATCAGTTGGCTTCCCTTGTGGTACATTTTGTATTTTCTACCCAGCATGGTAATACCGATGGATGATTTTTAATTTTACCGCACCAGGACAACTTATATGAAATCACACATTTATTTCTAACATGAATGATTTGAAGATAGGATTTTTTTTTCGTTACGCCCGCCATTTTCAAAGCATGCAAGTTTTCGTAGTGTAGTGGTTATCACGTTCGCCTAACACGCGAAAGGTCCCCTGTTCGAAACTGGGCGGAAACATGTATTACTGCAATAATATTATTTGGACTTAGAAAACCCCTCTAATCCTCTTCTTGGTGCTCGGCACAGGAAGGTCGACCATCTCTTTCTCGCATTGGGTCTTATGCAGAAATGAATTTCGTTGCAGTTCCACAACTGATTAAAAGCCAGTCATTCCCCATTTACCTAATCTTTCAAATGTCCAACTTTACAGGAAAAAAAGAAACATATTACAGAGATTTTTTACAGGATCTTTTCGTCATGCCCGCCTTTTTCAAAACATGTAAGTCACTAGCTCCACCACCAAACCCCAGCAGCATTAACACCAGACCCCACTAGCTCCACCACCAGACCCCAGGAGCTTCCAACACCAGACCCCACTAGCTCCACCACCATACCCCAGCAGCATCACCACCAGACCCCAGGAGCTTCCACCACCAGACCTCAGGAGCTTCCACCACCAGACCCCAGGAGCTTCCACCAGACCCCAGCAGCATCACCACCAGACCCCACTAGCTCCACCACCAGACCCCAGCAGCATTACCACCAGACCCCATCCACCACCAGACCCTACTAGCTCCACCACCAGACCCCAGCAGCATTACCACCAGACCCCATCCACCACAAGACCCCACTAGCTCCACCACCAGACCCCAGCAGCATCACCACCAGACACCATCCACCACCAGACCCTACTAGCTCCACCACCAGACCCCAGGAGCTTCCAACACCAGACCCCACTAGCTCCACCACCGGACCCCAGCAGCATCAGCACCAGACCCCAGGAGCTTCCACCACCAGACCCCAGGAGCTTCCACCACCAGACCCCAGGAGCTTCCACCACCAAACCCCAGGAGCTTCCACCACCAGACCTCAGGAGCTTCCACCACCAGACCCCAGGAGCTTCCACCACCAGACCCCAGCAGCATCAGCACCAGACCCCAGCAGCATCACCACCAGAACCCAGGAGCTTCCACCACCACACCCCAGGAGCTTCCATCACCAGACCCCAGGAGCTTCCACCACCAGACCCCTCTAGCTGCACCACCAGACCCCAGCAGCATCACCACCACACCTCAGGAGCTTCCACCACCAAACCCTAACAACAACTCAACAACCTCAAAAACCCGGCTCACCTGGAGCCACCCAAAGACCCGGCTCACCGTCCGAACCCGGGGACCCGCTTTTAAGCCCCCCACCGACCGGCCACTGGAGTGAAAGAGCCAGCCCTTGGGCCTGGAGGACCAGGGCCCTGGTACCATAAACACCCAGACGCTCCTAGCACCATGGACAGCACTCTGTCAGATGCTCAAGCGCATATTGTTTTTTACTCATGTTCTGGTTTCAGGACCACAATAAAAACACAATAAAAGCTGAACAGGGTTCCATGGTGTAATGGTTAGCACTCTGGACTTTGACCCCAGGAGCTTCCACCACCAGACACCACTAGCTCCACCACCAGACGACAGCAGCATCACCACCACACCTCAGGAGCTTCCACCACCAGACACCACTAGCTCCACCACCAGACCCCAGCAGCATCACCACCAGACCCCAGCAGCATCACCACCAGACCCCAGGAGCTTCCACCACCAGACCCCAGGAATTTCCATCACCAGACCCAAGGAGCTTCCATCACCTGACCCCAGGAGCTTCCATCACCAGACCCCAGGAGCTTCCACCACCAGACCCCACTAGCTGCACCACCAGACCCCAGCAGCATCACCACCACACCTCAGGAGCTTCCACCACCAGACCCCAACAACAACTCAACAACCTCAACAACCCGGCTCACCTGGAGCCACCCAGAGACCCGGCTCACCGTCCGAACCAGGGGACCCGCTTTTAAGTCCCTAC
This sequence comes from Cololabis saira, assembly GCF_033807715.1. Taxonomy (NCBI): domain Eukaryota; kingdom Metazoa; phylum Chordata; class Actinopteri; order Beloniformes; family Belonidae; genus Cololabis; species Cololabis saira. The sequence continues at coordinate 303,913 of NW_026906212.1, forward strand.
CCCCCTCCCCCCCACTGTGTGGCGGAGTCACATCCTGGTTATACAGCAGAGTGGCGCAGCGGAAGCGTGCTGGGCCCATAACCCAGAGGTCGATGGATCGAAACCATCCTCTGCTACTTAAGAGATCCTCTCATACATGAGATGTGAGAGATTAACTGAAATCTATCCAGAGCTTTTTGGAAACAAGAAAGTGGATGTATGATCTATGAACATACTGCACTGACTGTTGATGAAAATGCATTTAATCAAAATGAGGATGAAAATATGTCTCAACCTAATAAAGTAAAACCAACCATTTTAAAATAAAGTAAAACCAACCATTTTAAAATAAAGACTCTAAATTGTCTATTTCTGAAGATTCACACACACACACACACACACACACACACACACACATACACACAGCTGACAGGTTGTTGTGGCCGAGTGGTTAAGGCGATGGACTAGAAATCCATTGGGGATTCCCCGCGCAGGTTCGAATCCTGCCAACAACGAGTAATGTTTGAATGTGCAAGACGACAGCCTAATTTGCAGTTATTAATCATATCCAGTACTGTCTTTCAAAAGTAATCAGTTGGCTTCCCTTGTGGTACATTTTGTATTTTCTACCCAGCATGGTAATACCGATGGATGATTTTTAATTTTACCGCACCAGGACAACTTATATGAAATCACACATTTATTTCTAACATGAATGATTTGAAGATAGGATTTTTTTTTCGTTACGCCCGCCATTTTCAAAGCATGCAAGTTTCCGTAGTGTAGTGGTTATCACGTTCGCCTAACACGCGAAAGGTCCCCCTGTTCGAAACTGGGCGGAAACATGTATTACTGCAATAATATTATTTGGACTTGGAAAACCCCTCTAATCCTCTTCTTGGTGCTCGGCACAGGAAGGTCGACCATCTCTTTCTCGCATTGGGTCTTATGCAGAAATGAATTTCGTTGCAGTTCCACAACTGATTAAAAGCCAGTCATTCCCCATTTACCTAATCTTTCAAATGTCCAACTTTACAGGAAAAAAAGAAACATATTACAGAGATTTTTTACAGGATCTTTTCGTCATACCCGCCTTTTTCAAAACATGTAAGTCACTAGCTCCACCACCAAACCCCAGCAGCATTAACACCAGACCCCACTAGCTCCACCACCAGACCCCAGGAGCTTCCAACACCAGACCCCACTAGCTCCACCACCATACCCCAGCAGCATCACCACCAGACCCCAGGAGCTTCACCACCAGACCCCAGGAGCTTCCACCACCAGACCTCAGGAGCTTCCACCACCAGACCCCAGGAGCTTCCACCAGACCCCAGCAGCATCACCACCAGACCCCACTAGCTCCACCACCAGACCCCAGCAGCATTACCACCAGACCCCATCCACCACCAGACCCTACTAGCTCCACCACCAGACCCCAGCAGCATTACCACCAGACCCCATCCACCACAAGACCCCACTAGCTCCACCACCAGACCCCAGCAGCATCACCACCAGACCCCATGCACCACCAGACCCTACTAGCTCCACCACCAGACCCCAGGAGCTTCCAACACCAGACCCCACTAGCTCCACCACCAGACCCCAGCAGCATCAGCACCAGACCCCAGGAGCTTCCACCACCAGACCCCAGGAGCTTCCACCACCAGACCCCAGGAGCTTCCACCACCAGACCTCAGGAGCTTCCACCACCAGACCCCAGGAGCTTCCACCACCAGACCCCAGCAGCATCAGCACCAGACCCCAGCAACATCACCACCAGAACCCAGGAGCTTCCACCACCACACCCCAGGAGCTTCCATCACCAGACCCCAGGAGCTTCCACCACCAGACCCCTCTAGCTGCACCACCAGACCCCAGGAGCATCACCACCACACCTCAGGAGCTTCCACCACCAAACCCTAACAACAACTCAACAACCTCAAAAACCCGGCTCACCTGGAGCCACCCAAAGACCCGGCTCACCATCCGAACCCGGGGACCCCGCTTTTAAGCCCCCCACCGACCGGCCACTGGAGTGAAAGAGCCAGCCCTTGGGCCTGGAGGACCAGGGCCCTGGTACCATAAACACCCAGACGCTCCTAGCACCATGGACAGCACTCTGTCAGATGCTCAAGTGCATATTGTTTTTTACTCATGTTCTGGTTTCAGGACCACAATAAAAACACAATAAAAGCTGAACAGGGTTCCATGGTGTAATGGTTAGCACTCTGGACTTTGACCCCAGGAGCTTCCACCACCAGACACCACTAGCTCCACCACCAGACGACAGCAGCATCACCACCACACCTCAGGAGCTTCCACCACCAGACACCACTAGCTCCACCACCAGACCCCAGCAGCATCACCACCAGACCCCAGCAGCATCACCACCAGACCCCAGGAGCTTCCACCACCAGACCCCCAGGAATTTCCATCACCAGACCCAAGGAGCTTCCATCACCTGACCCCAGGAGCTTCCATCACCAGACCCCAGGAGCTTCCACCACCAGACCCCACTAGCTGCACCATCAGACCCCAGCAGCATCACCACCACACCTCAGGAGCTTCCACCACCAGACCCTGACAACAACTCAACAACCTCAACAACCCGGCTCACCTGGAGCCACCCAGAGACCCGGCTCACCGTCCGAACCAGGGGACCCGCTTTTAAGTCCCCTCCCCCCCTCCCCCCCCACTGTGTGGCGGAGTCACATCCTGGTTATACAGCAGAGTGGCGCAGCGGAAGCGTGCTGGGCCCATAACCCAGAGGTCGATGGATCGAAACCATCCTCTGCTACTTAAGAGATCCTCTCATACATGAGATGTGAGAGATTAACTGAAATCTATCCAGAGCTTTTTGGAAACAAGAAAGTGGATGTATGATCTATGAACATACTGCACTGACTGTTGATGAAAATGCATTTAATCAAAATGAGGATGAAAATATGTCTCAACCTAATAAAGTAAAACCAACCATTTTAAAATGAAGTAAAACCAACCATTTTAAAATAAAGACTCTAAATTGTCTATTTCTGAAGATTCACACACACACACACACACACACACACACACACACACACACACACACACACACACACACACATACACACAGCTGACAGGTTGTTGTGGCCGAGTGGTTAAGGCGATGGACTAGAAATCCATTGGGGATTCCCCGCGCAGGTTGGAATCCTGCCAACAATGAGTAATGTTTGAATGTGCAAGACGACTGCCTAATTTGCAGTTATTAATCATATCCAGTACTGTCTTTCAAAAGTAATCAGTTGGCTTCCCTTGTGGTACATTTTGTATTTTCTACCCAGCATGGTAATACCGATGGATGATTTTTAATTTTACCGCACCAGGACAACTTATATGAAATCACACATTTATTTCTAACATGAATGATTTGAAGATAGGATTTTTTTTTCGTTACGCCCGCCATTTTCAAAGCATGCAAGTTTCCGTAGTGTAGTGGTTCTCACGTTCGCCTAACACGCGAAAGGTCCCCTGTTCGAAACTGGGCGGAAACATGTATTACTGCAATAATATTATTTGGACTTGGAAAACCCCTCTAATCCTCTTCTTGGTGCTCGGCACAGGAAGGTCGACCATCTCTTTCTCGCATTGGGTCTTATGCAGAAATGAATTTCGTTGCAGTTCCACAACTGATTAAAAGCCAGTCATTCCCCATTTACCTAATCTTTCAAATGTCCAACTTTACAGGAAAAAAAGAAACATATTACAGAGATTTTTTACAGGATCTTTTCGTCATGCCCGCCTTTTTCAAAACATGTAAGTCACTAGCTCCACCACCAAACCCCAGCAGCATTAACACCAGACCCCACTAGCTCCACCACCAGACCCCAGGAGCTTCCAACACCAGACCCCACTAGCTCCACCACCATACCCCAGCAGCATCACCACCAGACCCCAGGAGCTTCCACCACCAGACCCCAGGAGCTTCCACCACCAGACCTCAGGAGCTTCCACCACCAGACCCCAGGAGCTTCCACCAGACCCCAGCAGCATCACCACCAGACCCCACTAGCTCCACCACCAGACCCCAGCAGCATTACCACCAGACCCCATCCACCACCAGACCCTACTAGCTCCACCACCAGACCCCAGCAGCATTACCACCAGACCCCATCCACCACAAGACCCCACTAGCTCCACCACCAGACCCCAGCAGCATCACCACCAGACCCCATCCACCACCAGACCCTACTAGCTCCACCACCAGACCCCAGGAGCTTCCAACACCAGACCCCACTAGCTCCACCACCAGACCCCAGCAGCATCAGCACCAGACCCCAGGAGCTTCCACCACCAGACCCCAGGAGCTTCCACCACCAGACCCCAGGAGCTTCCACCACCAGACCTCAGGAGCTTCCACCACCAGACCCCAGGAGCTTCCACCACCAGACCCCAGCAGCATCAGCACCAGACCCCAGCAACATCACCACCAGAACCCAGGAGCTTCCACCACCACACCCCAGGAGCTTCCATCACCAGACCCCAGGAGCTTCCACCACCAGACCCCTCTAGCTGCACCACCAGACCCCAGGAGCATCACCACCACACCTCAGGAGCTTCCACCACCAAACCCTAACAACAACTCAACAACCTCAAAAACCCGGCTCACCTGGAGCCACCCAAAGACCCCGGCTCACCGTCCGAACCCGGGGACCCGCTTTTAAGCCCCCCACCCGACCGGCCACTGGAGTGAAAGAGCCAGCCCTTGGGCCTGGAGGACCAGGGCCCTGGTACCATAAACACCCAGACGCTCCTAGCACCATGGACAGCACTCTGTCAGATGCTCAAGCGCATATTGTTTTTTACTCATGTTCTGGTTTCAGGACCACAATAAAAACACAATAAAAGCTGAACAGGGTTCCATGTGTAATGGTTAGCACTCTGGACTTTGACCCCAGGAGCTTCCACCACCAGACACCACTAGCTCCACCACCAGACGACAGCAGCATCACCACCACACCTCAGGAGCTTCCACCACCAGACACCCACTAGCTCCACCACCAGACCCCAGCAGCATCACCACCAGACCCCAGCAGCATCACCACCAGACCCCAGGAGCTTCCACCACCAGACCCCAGGAATTTCCATCACCAGACCCAAGGAGCTTCCATCACCTGACCCCAGGAGCTTCCATCACCAGACCCCAGGAGCTTCCACCACCAGACCCCACTAGCTGCACCACCAGACCCCAGCAGCATCACCACCACACCTCAGGAGCTTCCACCACCAGACCCCAACAACAACTCAACAACCTCAACAACCCGGCTCACCTGGAGCCACCCAGAGACCCGGCTCACCGTCCGAACCAGGGGACCCGCTTTTAAGTCCCTCCCCCCCTCCCCCCCACTGTGTGGCGGGAGTCACATCCTGGTTATACAGCAGAGTGGCGCAGCGGAAGCGTGCTGGGCCCATAACCCAGAGGTCGATGGATCGAAACCATCCTCTGCTACTTAAGAGATCCTCTCATACATGAGATGTGAGAGATTAACTGAAATCTATCCAGAGCTTTTTGGAAACAAGAAAGTGGATGTATGATCTATGAACATACTGCACTGACTGTTGATGAAAATGCATTTAATCAAAATGAGGATGAAAATATGTCTCAACCTAATAAAGTAAAACCAACCATTTTAAAATAAAGTAAAACCAACCATTTTAAAATAAAGACTCTAAATTGTCTATTTCTGAAGATTCAAACACA